>NC_057812.1:409420622-409676318 GCF_018294505.1 Triticum aestivum
GGGGGGGAAACAGAGAGGGGAAGAGCGTTCGGGGAAGAGAGAGGGAGCAGCGAGGGAGTTCCAGGGGGTCGGGGCAGCGTCGAGAGGATGACGCGAGGCGTCGCGGTGTCCAGGTGATGCAGGCGAGCAGGGTGGTGGCGTGGCGAGCTCGGCCGCGTGCGCCGAGTGCCTCCTCTGCCTACTGGCGCGAGGAGGAAGGCGACAGGGGAGGGAGGCGGCGGTGGGCTGGGCCAGCGGGAGGAGCTGGCCAACTGGGCCGGCTACAGGTAAGTGGCCCAGGTGGCCTTCTCTCTTTTATTTTTTTTTGTTCTGTTTTATTTCTTTTTATTTAATTTCTTTGCCACTGTTTTCAATTCCAAAATAATTTCAAACAGTGCCAAAACATTCTGAAATGTTTTATGTTACCTCTCTGGACTATTCCAAGAGTACATAAAATATTTCAAAGCATTTGAAAATATATTCATTATATATTATGAATATATCCCCAAATTCAAATAGATTATTGATTTAAATTCAGAGACCAAATAATTCCTTAAAAATATTCCAGAATTTTGGTTTGATATATAACTCTTGCCAAAATTCACAAAACTATTTTTAGGGCACTTTGGATTCACAGAATGCAATTTAAAGGGTGCTTGCCCTTCTTTTAACTAGGGTTTTGAGGCTTCTGAATTCCTCAGTTCAAATTTCATTTGAATTTAAACATGATGCAGACATGAAGCTAGGCTAGAGCAATGCCAGAAGCTAGGGATGTGACAGGAATGAGTAAAGAGACTTGCCGGTAACGAGATTGAAACTAGGTATTGAGATACCGACGATCGAATCTCGGGCAAGTAACATACCGATGACAAAGGGAACAACGTATGTTGTTATGCGGTCTGACCGATAAAGATCTTCGTAGAATATGTGGGAACCAATATGAGCATCCAGGTTCCGCTATTGGTTATTGACCAGAGACGTGTCTCGGTCATGTCTACATAGTTCTCGAACCCGTAGGGTCCGCACGCTTAACGTTTCAATGACAGTTATATTATGAATTTATATGTTTTGATGTACCGAAGATTGTTCAGAGTCCCGGATGTGATCACGGACATGACGAGGAGTCTCGAAATGGTCGAGACATGAAGATTGATACATTGGAAGCCTATGTTTGGATATCGGAAGTGTTCCGGGTGAAATCGGGATTTTACCGAAGTACAGGGAGGTTACCGGAACCCCCCAGGAGGTTAATGGGCCTTAGTGGGCCTTTACGGAGAAGAGGAGAGGTGGCCAGGGCTGGGCCGCGCCCCCCTCCCCCCTAGTCTGAATAGGACAAGGAGAGGGGGGTGGCGCCCCCCTTCCTTCCTCTCTCCCTCCTCTTTCCCCCTCCCAAGTCCTAATCCAACTAGGAAAGGGTGGGAGTCCTACTCCCGGTGGGAGTAGGACTCCTCCTGACGCGCCCTCTCTCCTGGCCGGCCGCACCCCCCCCCTTGCTCCTTTCTATACAGGGGCAGGGGGCACCCTAGAGACACAACAATTGATCATTTGATCTTTTAGCCGTGTGCGGTGCCCCCCTCCACCATAATCCACCTCGATAATACTGTAGCGGTGCTTAGGCGAAGCCCTGCGTCGGTAGAACATCATCATCGTCACCACGCCATCGTGCTGACGAAACTCTCCCTCAACACTCGGCTGCATCAGAGTTCGAGGGACGTCATCGGGCTGAATGTGTGCTGAACTCGGAGGTGCCGTACGTTCTGTACTTGATCGGTCGGATCGTGAAGACGTACGACTACATCAACCGCGTTGTGCTAACGCTTCCGCTTTCGGCCTATGAGGGTACGTGGACAACACTCTCCCCTCTCGTTGCTATGCATCACCATGATCTTGCATGTGCGTAGGATTTTTTTTTTTGAAATTACTACGCTCCCCAACAGTGGCATCCGAGCCAGGTTTTATGTGTAGATGTCATATGCACGAGTAGAACACAAGTGAGTTGTGGGCGATATAAGTCATACTGCTTACCAGCATGTCATACTTTGGTTCGGCGGTATTGTTGGATGAAGCGGCCCGGACCGACATTACGCGTACGCTTACGCGAGACTAGTTCTACCGACGTGCTTTGCACACAGGTGGCTGGCGGGTGTCAGTTTCTCCAACTTTAGTTGAACCGAGTGTGGCTACGCCTGGTCCTTGTGAAGGTTAAAACAGCACCAGCTTGACAAACTATCGTTGTGGTTTTTATGCGTAGGTAAGAATTGTTCTTGCTAAGCCCGTAGCAGCCAATCCTTTGTTTTGTTTTGAGTTGTGGTATTCGAGCGAAGCACGGTCGCCTGGACGGGATACTGCTCCTTCTGACATAGTTAGAAGTCCGAGCATATCCCGCTCCTCGCACCGTTCGCCACCGCCACCCGCCACTCCAGCAGAAGCTTTGGCGCGAGCTCAACTGCTCCTGGACTACCCTCCAACGGCAGACAAGATCGACGACTGGAGGGCCACCATTCAGAGTCTCATCGGCTTCGCCAACGGCGACACTCAATGGCAGCAGAGCACGTCGCAGCCGCGGCAAGTCAGCCAGGCATGAGCCGGTGGCGACAAGACCGGTGGGGGTGCAACCACTGTGCACTCTCCGCCCCGAAGGCCAAGATCGCCGACTCACCGGATCCACCTCGACAGCGACTCCACCGCGTCATCAGATCCACGAGCTCGTCGCGATCAGCGCCAAGTTCTTCACGAACGACAGCAAGAAGACGCTCGTACTCGCATCGAGCGTCGAAGAGAAGCGCGACGTCAATCGGACCAGCGTGCTGGGCCCTTTGTTGACATGCATGCGCCAGGGGAACCAGGCGACTTGCCGTACGCGGTAGGTTGCCCTGCGTTTACTCGTGAGCTGCGGCAAGTCCAGTGGCCCAGCACGAAGAATTTCAAACCAGACGTACCAGAGAAGTACGATGGCAAGTCGCATCCGTTGGAGTTCCTCAGCATCTACATCATCGCGGTGCAGGCTGCCGGGGGGCGGGACGACAAGATCCTTGCCAACTACTTCCCGCTGGTGCTCAAGCCCAACGTCAGGTCCTGGCTCATGCACTTGCCGGACAACTCCATATCCTCCTGGGCAGACCTATGCCATCAGTTTGTCGGCGCCTTTACAAGCGGCCACAAACCTCATGGCCAAGAGAGTGACCTTCATATGCTCGCCCAGAAGGAAGGAGAGCCCCTGCGCAAGTATATTCAGAGATTCAGCCGTGTACAGCACAACATCCCAGATGTCCACCCTGCCGCGGTCATCAGCGTGTTCCATCAGAACGTGCGTAACCGCAGGATGCGGGAGGAGATGGCGATGTGCAAGATCAGGGACGTCGGTGAGCTGTATGCCCTGGCCGACAAGTGTGCATGTGCTGAGGAAGGGAGGAAACTCCCCGGAGAGAATACATGAGCAGGAGGATCTGACAGCGAGGATGCTGCCCCGGCAAAGAAAAACCGGCGGCGGAACAACAGGAAGAAGAAAGGCAAAGATGTGCTAGTCATTGAGCAGTCCGGCAACGAAGGTGGCGCCAAGAAAGCCAAAGCTGGTAGCCCCGGCAAGGAGATTGCCGCATACACCAACTGCCAGACTGTGGCGGTCGCCGACAAGCAGGACGGCACCGACAAGCAGTACTGCAAGATCCACCGCACCAAGGGCCATGACCTCCAGAGCTACAAGAAGGTCGAGCAGCTTGTCCAGCAGCAAAAGGCTGAATATGAGCGACGCGACAAGGAGAGGGCCCAAGGAGGCGCTGGAGAATCCGACAAGAAGCGCGCCGGTCGGGGAGGACGCCGCGGCAAGGCCAAGCAGCGGCAAGGAGACAAACCTCCCCGCGGCCGCGACAAGGATGAAGATGACGACGACGACGAAGACATGGATGGTGTCGAGACCAGTGAGCAGGAGTTCCAGAAAGCCACAGAGGTTTTGTGCGTTGACGGCGGTGCTTCTCTGCATACTTCGCACCGCCAACTCAAGCAGTGGGTGCGGGAAGTCAATGCGGCGGAACCACCTGTCGAGTCACGCAAGCTTCTGAAATGGTCCAGCACGCCTATCATCTTTGATATTGAGGACCACCCTGATCGCACAACTGCGGTCGGGTGCTTGCTGATGTTGGTTTCACCAACTATCCGCAACCTCAAGGTCACTAAGATGCTAGTTGACGGCGGGGCCGGCTTGAACCTGATCTCCTCCGCTGTACTCCAGAAACTCCAGATCCCTGACAGCGAGCTTGAAGAGACCGGCACATTCCAAGGAATCAACCCGGGAAGGAGCAAGCCGAAGGGGAAGGTCACGTTGCCAGTAACATTTGGCAGCAAGGTGAACTTCAGGACTGAGATGGTCACTTTTGACGTTGCCGATTTTCCATTGCCTTACAATGGGATACTCGGCCGTCCAGCACTCGCCAAGTTCATGGCAGCCTCTCACTATGCATACAACATGCTGAAGATGCCAGGCCCGATAAGCGTCATCTCTATCCCTGGCGACAAGAAGGATGCTCTTATCTGCGCCGACAAGATCTACCGGGAAGCGGCAGCCGCAACAGATCGCAAGTCACCTGCCGTTGAAGCTCCCGGGGGGAAGAAGAAGACCAATCCGGAAGAGTTCTGATGCCCACTCCGGCAAGCGCACCTCTTCGGAGTGCTGCACTGCCGTCGAGGACGCACCATCGAGCTCCACCGGCAAGTGTAAGAAGACAATGGCAGCTCCGCCAGAGACCAAGAAGGTGTCCACCAAGGAGGACGGCACTGGTGGTACCTTCACCATCAGTGCCACTCTCGACCCTAAATAGGAAAGCGCGCTCATTGCTTTCCTGCGGGCGAACGTTGACGTGTTTGCGTGGCAACCGCCTGACATCCCCGGTGTACCCAGGAAAGTAATTGAGCACCATCTTGCCGTTTGTCCTCATGCGCGCCCCGTCAAGCAGAAGGTCAGGAAGCAAGCAGTGGAGCACCAAGAATTCATCGCAGAAGAGATCAAGAAGTTGGAAGCAGCAGGCCTTGTCAGAGGAGTGCTCCATCCCACGTGGTTGGCCAATCCTGTCGTCGTGCGCAAGGCTAACGGGAAATGGAGGCTTTGTATTGATTTCACTGATGTTAATAAAGCTTGTCCCAAAGACCCATTTCCCTTGCCACGCATTGACCAGATTGTTGACTCCACAGCCGGATGTGATTTGCTTTCATTTCTTGATGCATACTCAGGATACCATCAGATCTTCATGGCAGAAGAGGATGAAGAGAAAACCGCATTTATCACCCCGTGTGGCACGTACTGCTTCGTACGGATGCCTTTCGGTTTGAAGAATGCTGGTTCAACATTCGCAAGGGTAGTCCACCACGCTTTTGAGCCGCAGATGCACAGAAATGTGGAAGCCTGCATGGATGACATAGTGGTCAAAAGCAAGAACAGGGCAACCCTGATTCAAGATTTAGATGAGACATTTGCAAATCTGCGCAAGATCAACCTCAAGCTTAACCCCGAGAAGTGCGTGTTTGGAGTCCCTTCCGGCAAGCTTCTCGGGTTCTTCGTGTCTCAGCGGGGAATTGAAGCCAATCCCGACAAGATCAAGGCCATTGAGCAGATCGAAGCACCAAAGTGCGTCAAGGATGTACGAAGGCTTGCCGGTTGCGTGGCTGCTCTCAGCAGGTTTATCTCTAGATCTGCTGAGCGCGCCCTGCCATTTTTCAAAATTTTGAAAAAGGCAGGTCCAGTAAAATGGACTCCGGAGGCGGAGGCTGCACTGCAGGACTTGAAGAGATACCTGTCCTCCACTCCAACACTTGTTGCACCTAAGCCGCAAGAGAAGTTGTTGCTGTATATAGCGGCAACCAATCAAGTGGTTAGTGCTGCGTTAGTGGCGGAGAGGGAGGCAAATGATGAGCCAGCAACCACGGCAGATGCATCCAGCGACAAGCAGGGGGCTTCGCCGACAAGCTCTGGTCCCGACAGAGATGGATCTGCGCAGGAGCATGATAAGATGCAGAAGAGAATGGTGCAGCGTCCAGTTTACTTTGTCAGTTCCCTTCTACAGGGGGCTAGATCAAGGTACTCTGGTGTGCAGAAGTTCCTTTTCGGCCTCCTCATGGCCTCGAGAAAGCTGCGCCATTACTTCCTAGCACATGAGATCACAGTTGTCACTCGCTTTCCGCTGAAGAGGATACTGCAAAATCCAGAAGCGACAGGCAGGGTTGTCGAGTGGGCGCTGGAACTGTCAAGCTTTGGCCTCAAGTTTGAGAGCACTTCAACTATCCAAAGCAGAGCATTGGCAGAGTTCATAGCAGAATGGACGCCAACACCAGATGAAGAAATTCCAGAGACGAGCATCCTCGTCAAAGAGTCAAACAAAGAGTGGCTGATGTACTTTGATGGTGCCTTCTCGCTGCAAGGCGCCGGTGCGGGCGTGCTGCTTGTCGCGCCCACTGGAGAGCACCTCAAGTACGTAGTCCAGATGCACTTTCCCAAGGAGCAAGCAACCAACAATACTGCAGAGTATGAAGGATTGCTTGCCGGTCTCAGAATCGCAGCAGACCTTGGGATCAAGAAGCTCATTGTCAGGGGTGACTCACAGCTTGTCGTCCGCCAAGTGAACAAGAACTACCAGAGTCCATTGATGGAAGCATATGTTGATGAAGTGAGGAAGCTAGAAGAGCACTTTGACGGCCTACAGATGGAGCATATCCCAAGAGCTCAGAATGACATTGTTGATGGCCTGTCAAAGTGTGCCGCACTAAAGCTACCTGTGGAACCAGGGATCTTTGTGCTCAAGTTGACTCAACCATCCGTAACACCATCAACTGGACGAAGCAAAAAGAGGAAGTTGGTTTCTGGTGACTACTTTCCGGCAGAGCTCCCCGAAGCCGCCGCCAAGAAAGTCCCAAAGATCAACACCAAGGATGCTGAGGGGCAGTCTGCTCCGGCAAGCCTTATGGTTTGTTCCGTTGAAGCAGACGCTCCCGACAAGTTTTGCTCCGGCAAGCTTGCCGGGGAACATCAAGCTCCGGCAGGGCCACAAGTCCTTGCCGTAGAAGCGGATGTTCCCGCAGCAGCAGATGTGCCTTTAGTCCTTGTTGTCGAGCCACAAGCTCCAGCATAGGCACAGCAGATTGTCCATTTCCTTTAGACAGGAGAACTTCCCGAAGAGCAAGAAGAAGCTGAAAAAGTAGCCCGGCAGTCAAGTATGTACCAGTTTGTCGATAGCATACTGTACAGAAGAAGACTCAACGGTGTGAAATTGAAGTGTATTTGCCGGGAAGATGGACAAAAGCTGTTGGCAGAGATACATGGAGGCATATGTGGCCACCACATTGGCGCAAGAGCACTTGCGGCAAAGCCTTCCGGCAAGGTTTCTTTTGGCCGACAGCCCTCCAGGATGCAACTGCACAAGTAACCAAGTGTGAAGCATGCCAGTTCCATTCCAAGCAGATACACCAGCCAGCTCAAGCTCTCCAGACGATCCCTTTATCCTGGCCATTTTCGGTCCGGGGGCTCGATATCCTCGGCCCTTTCCCCCGAGCTGTCGGGGGCTTTGAGTACTTGTACGTTGCAATCGACAAGTTCACAAAGTGGCCGGAAGTGCAGCCAGTGAGGAAGGTGACAGCACAGTCAGCAGTCAAGTTCTTCAGGTCAATTGTTTGCCATTTCGGGATCCCTAACAGGATCATCACCGACAACGGCACGCAATTCACGAGCCGCACCTTCATGCAGTATGTCCAAGACCTTGGCGCCAAGGTCTGCTTCGCTTCTGTTGCTCATCCGAGAAGCAACGGTCAAGCAGAGAGGGCGAATGTTGAAGTGCTGCACGGGCTCAAGACCAGAACTTTCGACAGGCTGCACAAGTGCGGAAGAAACTAGATCGACGAGCTGCCGGTGGTTCTTTGGTTGATCAGAACAACGCCAAATCGAGCCACTGGCCAGACGCCTTTCGCTCTAGTCTATGGAGTAGAGGCAGTTCTCCCCACGGAACTCGTATACGGATCGCCTCGAGTGCTCGCTTATGATGAGCTTGAGCAAGAACAGCTGCGACAAGACGACGCGCTGCTCCTTGAGGAAGATCGTCTTCAGGCTGCTGCATGAGCTGCTCGATACCAGCAAGCTTTGCGCCGCTACCATAGCCGCAAAGTTAAGGCCAAAAGCTTCAAGGAAGGCGACCTTGTTCTTCGGCGCGTTCAGTCCGCCAAGAATTCCAACAAGTTGACGCCAAAGTGGGAAGGCCCTTATCGGGTGAAACGAGTCACAAGGCCCGGCGCTGTCCGCCTTGAGACCGAAGATGGCATTCCGGTGAGCAACTCCTGGAACATAGAACATCTTCGTAAGTTTTTCCCGTAGGGCGCGGTTGCCGGAACCCGCTCCGGCAACCACCTTTTGTACAAGTCTTGCCGCTGTTGCATGTAATCCTTTGTACAAAGCCGGGCGCAGATCCCGTGCATAAATAGAACCCCATGTGCTCCGCACAACTTGTCCATTTCATGCATTAGTTTCTTTCTTGCATGCGTTATCTGACACTTTGTGCAGCACCTACATCCGGTAAGCAATAACGAGCCGAAGGGCTCCATATCTTTATTTTCTCTTCTTTCTTCTTTTCAACAAAGGAAAAGAAGGTTCCCTCGCACACAAGTTTGCCGGGGGGGAGGAGAAGATTGTGGTATGGACCAGGCGTCGTTCAAGCAAAGTTTTGCCTTGCCGGGAAGCAAACGACAGAAAAGCTAAGTTGCCAAAGTTTGAGCAATCAGTTTTTAAATTTTTGAGTTATCTTCCTCGAACGACCCTGCTTTGTATGGAAAACCTGTGCGCAGAGGAACCAACTCGTGGCTAGTTGCGCCCTTACTTTGTTTCGAGTCCGCTCAACAACTTAAGTGTGCTGCATCTAGTCGTGACAAGGTTTCTTGTCGGAAGCAGCGCCGCCAGCAGGCTGCTGAAGTTCCGCACTCAGCGCTCGCGGCTCGGGTGCCTGCGCCGACAAGTTCCCTAGAAGCGTAGGGTAAAAACATACAAAGGAAGGAATCTAGTAGAGGAGATAACATAGCAACTAATAACAGAAATAAAGTTATATTACAAGATAACTTGTCGCAGCTCTAACAGACTGTTTTCGTAACATGATTAGCGGCGACAAGGGAAAAGAAGAAATGGGCGGCCTAGTCTACGCGGTTGCCCTCAACCCTCTTGATCTCGCTCACCTTGTCCACAATGGGTGCGACAAGGGCCTTGAGTGCGTCCCGATCGGCGTCTGGCGGCAAGGACTTGAGGACGTTGGTGAAGCTGAGGCCTGGATTGCGGAAGGCCACCTTCATCAGCACCTTCTGGAGAACCCCGGCGCAGATTTTGCGCGACTCGTCGGCCAGCTGCTTTGGGATCCTCTCACGGAGCCGCTGGAGTGCCGTCGCCACGCCCTTGAAGAACAGGCTGAGCTTGGCGCTGGGTTGGAGATTCTCGTCGGAGGGATACCCAAAGTCCTCCATCCCCAGCTGCGCCAGCTCCTCGTCGATGACTGCGGCAATATTCACCAGACCCTCGGTCCAGTGCTCCACAGTATCTCTGAATGAGTTCTGGGTAACTGCGATGCTCTCCAGCAGCGCCTTGTCAGCCTTGACCTTCTCCGACAAGGTCTTCTCCCGCTCCTTGGCGGCCTCCAGCATCTGCGTCAGCGTGGCCAGCTTCAACTCCAGGTCTGCATTGGAATCCTTGGCGGCGCTGAGCTCCTTGCCCCTCTCAGCGAGAAGACCATGCAGCTCACCGTGGGCGGCATCATCCTTCTCACGCTCACGCTTGAGCGCGGCAAGCTCCTCGCCGCTCTTCCCGATATTGGCCTCCAGCTGCGCCACCTTCTCCTCCAGCTCTTTCTTGGCGGCCTCTGCGGTTGCGGCAGCGTCCTTTGCTTCCTTGAGCGCCCCGCCAAGTGCTTGCTCGCGCTCGGCGAGCTCCTCCTCGTAGCTGTCGAGGTTGGCCTTCCGCTGCACCAATTCGCCTTCTCGTGCGGACTGCTTCTCGGCGGCCAGCCCTTGTTCCTCCTCAGCTTCGGCCTTCTCTAGAAGGAAGGCCGTGCGCTCCTCGTCGAGTCGCTCCCGCTCCTGTGCCAGGGACCGAAGAGCTTCTTGATTGTGGCCCCGGAGCTCCTCCGCGCGCTTCTCCATATCAACTCCCGCCTTCGCGACAAGCGCTTCCCAGGAAGCCAGCTTGGCTTGCCGTGCGCGGTAGAGTGACAGCAGCTTCCGCAGCAGCTCCTCCTCCTCAGGCCCGCCACTGCTGCTGCTGGGCGCGTCGACCAACGACAGTCCAGCGGAGGCGAGCACCTCCTCATTGAAAGTTTCCCCCTCGACCGGCGCCCTGGAGCTCGACGCCCAGGGTAGCTTGATGAAGATACCGTCGCCGGCCTTCAAGTAGGCGCCAGGCTGGGGCTCCTCGGATCCTGGCTCCGCAGCAGCGGCAGAGGGATCGGCGGTCGGCGCAGCGCCTGGTGCTCCTGCGGCCTCAGGGTCGTCAGTGCGATCGCCCGACCCCTCGCCGGCTTCTGCGGCGGCAGCCTTGGCGGCCTCCTCGCCGGCGGTCTCATCAGCACCGGCCCCTTCCTCGCTGGCGCCCTCTGTCTCCATTGGCTCGGCAACAGATGGGTCTGAAGAACGAAGAAGGGAGAAAAATCAATCAAAAATCCAAGAGAATAAAATCAGAAGAAGAAGAACCCAAGGGAAAGTTTTTGGACAAGTGAGTTACCTGTGCCAAGATCTGCAGTTGCGGTCTCGGTCGCCGCAGGATCGACGGTGCTGCCCCTTGCCAGAGAGTTCTCCCTTGCCGGAGAGCGCTCCCTTGCCGGGGACTCCTCCCTTGGTGGCGTAGTCGAAGCAGATGGCACTTCGGGACCAGCTTCCGGGCGCTCCTGATATGGCTGCTCTGCTCCTACACAAATCAACAAGCAAGATATCAACAAATGAAAAAGCACTCATGCGCGCCCGACAGCAGAAAGCTAACTATGAACTTACGCTGGGGGCTGCGCTGGGGGCTGCTTTGAGGAGTGGTTGCCGGGTCCGTCAAGGTGGTCTCGGACCCACCCCCTGCTGACACGGTGGGGTCATCTTCGATGACAATCACCGCGGCCTTGGCCCTCTTCGCCGCTCTCTGGGCCAGCGTCCTGAAAAGAAAGGAGTTCAGGTTGAAGCAAGTCAGATACAAGATAAAAACAGCAAAATTGAAGAACTACAAGAGCACCGAAGATACTTACTCTTCTTCCTCCTCGTCGGAGCTGAGCGCGGAAAGATCGAAGTCCGGCTCCCCTCCGGTGCGTTGAGGCGGAGGAGTAGGATCCCTTGCCCGCTTGGTGGGGGCGGTGGCGGTGGCCCGGGAAGATCCCGCTCCAGTTGCCGCTGCTGCGTGAGGCGCTCCCGCGGCAACATTGCTTGCCGCGGTAGAGCGTGTCGCACGGCTCGGCGGCTGTTGACCCGGCTGCCGCCCCGCTACGTCCGCGGCCCTACGAAGACGCCTTCTTGGCGGGGCCGGGGGCTCCGCCTGCGGCAAGCTTTCTGAAGGCTCGGGCTCTTCCTTGCCGGCCTCGCTCGGCTCAGCTTCAGAGCCGGCAGGCTCTTCCTCGCCAATGAACTCCGTGCGCTCGGCGAGGTTTGCCGCTTCTGCCGCCTCCACCTCCTCCACAGTGAACCCGAACGCGCCCGCGGCAGCTGCGGCCGCAACCTCTTCCGCCCTAGTGGCGATGCGCTGCAGCTCCTCGTCGGTGGTGTCACGGGTGAGGCTCTTCTGCTCGTCAGCACGGACCAGCACTTCTTCCAAGTTGTCGAAGAATGCTTGCACGACGTCATCCGCAGGCTCTTGCCAAGTTGGAACGATTCCGTGTGAATCGCACAACGGCATCATGGCGCGGATCCGGTCAAGCGAAGAATTATTGCACAATGGAACGACGCCCTTCGCCAGCGTGAATGGGTGCTGGGGATCGCGTTTGAACAACTCCAGGAGCATTGCATCCAGCTCCATGACGGTGAAGTTGTAGTTGAGGCCCGGCCGCAGCCTCATGATGTCCGCCGAGTTCTTGAATTCCCAGGCGGGCCTTCCCCTCTCCTGCAGGGGGGCTATGCGGCGGCGGAGGAAATCTGCGCCTACAGCGCCTACAGTGAGCCCGGCAAGCCTGAGGCAAAGGATCCTAGTGATGGCGATCTTCAGCCTCTCGTCTTTCGGGGCCACGTTGCTCCAGTCATTGCTGCGCACTATTGGAGCTTGGCACACGGCGGTGAAGGGCTGCGGTTTCTCCTCGACGATCCAGCACCACTCTGCTCTCCACTCCTCCCACTTGCTGCGGAGCTCACCCTCCAAGTACGCCTCCTTCTTGCCGACTCTCGAGATCCAGGCGATCCCTCCGGCAAGCGGCTCTCCTCTCTCTACCCGAGGCATGAAGAAGTGGCGGAAAAGGGCAACATTGGGGTGGACTCCGACAAAGTTTTCGCACAAATGTGCGAAAACTACCATGGTCAGAACGGCGTTGGGGGTGAAATCAAGGAGGCGGAGGCCGTAGGTGTTCATGATATCGCAGAAGAACTCCGAGAAGGGCGGGCAGAGCCCGCAATAGAAGAACAGCGTGAAGAATGGGTACCCGTTTGGAGCCAGTTCCGAAGCAACGGCCGGGAGTACCCTCGTGCGCGGATGCGCACGCGTCTCCGTCGCCCAAAAGAGGTAGAAGTACTCCCTCAGCTCCTTCGCGCCGAGCTGGGGGAGAAGATCGCCCGCTCCTTCCACAGCGCCGCGAGCCGCTGCGCCTCGGCCGACTTCACGCCCTTTCCCTTGTCGGCTTTCGGAGCCATGGCGGAGGTGGTGGGGGAGGTCGACGGCATTGGTGATGCTGGTGGCAATGGGGGGCGGAGCGCTGCTCTCTCGGCTTCGAGAAGAAGGGGGGGCGGTGGAGGTTCGTGAAGATGGAGTAGTAGCAACCAGCGAGGGGGAACGAACTGCCCCTGTTTCCTCTGCTTATAAAGAGGGACGGGGCGGACGTTTCGCCCTTCCGAATAAAGAACCACCCACGATCTCTCCCACGACGCCGCATTCGACGCGTGCCGTTAGGGGAGAGCGCGGTGGATACGAAGCGAGATTCGGCGTGGCCCAGTCCGCGTGTGCCCGTGCCCTGTCTTGGGCCTGGCCCAACAGCGCTCGGCACCGTGTCTGGCCCAGGCCCGGGGGCTCCTGTCGGTGTACTAGAATAGGGGTACCCTAGTACCCCGAACTTGTGCACGGGCAGTTGCAGCACCCCGCGGCAAGGCTTGCCGGGCGAACGCCAAGATCCTCCGTGGTTCCCTTGGAGCCATTCAAGAACAAAGTATTTAAGCTCAGGAGACAAGGCCCCGGCAAGAGGAGCTTGCCGGGAAGGCCAACCATGGCACTCCAAGGAACTTGCCGCGACGCGCCACGCACTCCGGCAAGGCAACAAGGCCCCGGCAAGAGGAGCTTGCCGGGAAGACCAACCAAGGTACCTCGAGGCCCGGTGAGCGACAAGCTTCCGGACCCGACAAGATAACAGCAGCGGCAAGGCGCTTGCCGTGGCAGGCGGCCACTCTGTGCCCACGCTCCAGCGCATCCACCAACGTGTCGCTCTGGGGGCCTCTCCAGGCGCGCGTGGCAGGAAGCTGTGCAGCCAGCGGTGCGCAATGGCATGCGAAGCTGACAAGATCGCCATCGTGGCGAACGGTGGCGCCCCTAACGGTCATTTTCTGCACTGTTTGGGCGACTCAGACGGGCATTTAATGCCCTTGTCCCCTGCCGTCAGGGTTAGGTAGGGTGCACTGTACAAGTAACTGTACCAACCACCTCACTTTTTACATTTGTACCCTTCTCTGCGTTGCCACCTGTCGATGACCCCTTTAGCGTATAAAAGGAGGCCCATGCGCAATGTAGAAAGGGTTCGAGGGTTGGCGAGGTTCGACTAGTTCAGAACCCAGAAAAACACTACGCTCCCTCTCTGGAGCAAGAACGCAAGATAATCAAACAAGCAGAAGTAGGAGTGTTATCTCTCCGGAGAGCTCCAAAGCTGGGTAAACTGCTCGTGTGCTTCGCCTCGATCTGCTCTTCGTGCGATCTCCGCCCCCCGCCGAACCGAAAGGGGCTCGGTCCACCGGCCCCATAGGTGTTCGTGGATCAGTTTCCCCGACACATATCACTTATATTGATTGCATGTGATGTTTATCTTTTATGCATCTTATCTTGCTTTGATTGACGGTAGCATTATAAGATGATCCCTCACTAAATTATCAAAGTATAAAGTGTTCTCCCTGAGTATGCACCGTTGCAAAAGTTCTTCATGCTGAGACACCACGTGATGATCGGGTGTGATAGGCTCTACGTTCAAATACAACGGGTGCAAAATAGTTGCACACACGGAATACTCAGGTTAAACTTGACGAGCCTAGCATATAATAGATATGGCCTCGGAACACGGAGACCGAAAGTTCGAGCATGAATCATATAGTAGATATGATCAACATAGTGATGTTCACCGTTGAAACTACTCCATCTCACGTGATGATCGGACATGGTTTAGTTGATATGGATCACGTGATCACTTAGAGGATTAGAGGGATGTCTATCTAAGTGGGAGTTCTTAAGTAATATGATTAATTGAACTTAAATTTGTCATGAACTTAGTACCTGATAGTATCTTGCTTGTCTATGTTGATTGTAGATAGATGGCCCGTGTTGTTGTTCCATTGAATTTTAATGCATTCCTTGAGAAAGCAAAGTTGAAAGATGATGGTAGCAATTACACGGACTGGGTCCGTAACTTGAGGATTATCCTCATTACTGCTCAGAAGAATTACATCCTGGAAGCAACGCTGAGTGCCAAGCCTACTGCTGATGCAACTGACGACATTAAGAACGTCTGGCAGAGGAAAGCTGATGACTACTCAATAGTTTAGTGTGCCATGCTTTACGGCTTAGAACCGGGACTTCAACGATGTTTTGAACGTCATGGAGCATATGAGATGTTCCAAGAGTTGAAGTTATTTCAAGCAAATGGCCAGATTGAGAGATATGAAGTCTCCAATAAGTTCTATAGCTGCAAGATGGAGGAGAATAGTTCTGTCAGTGAGCATATACTCAAGATGTCTGGGTACTGCAATCACTTGATTCAACTGGGAGTTAATCTTCCGGATGATAGCGTCATTGACAGAATTCTCCAATCACTGCCACCAAGCTACAAGAGCTTCGTGATGAACTATAATATGCAAGGGATGGATAAGACAATTCCTGAGCTCTTTGCAATGCTAAAGGCAGTGGAGGTAGAAATCAAGAAGGAGCATCAAGTGTTGATGGTCAATAAGACCACCAGTTTCAAGAGAAAGGGCAAAGGGAAGAACTTCAAAAAGAACAACAAGCAAGTTGCTGCTCAGGAGAAGAAACCCAAATTTGGACCTAAGCCTGAGACTGAGTGCTTCTACTGCAAGCAGACTGGTCACTGGAAGCGGAACTGCCCCAAGTATTTGGCGGATAAGAAGGATGGCAAGGTGAACAAAGGTATATGTGATATACATGTTATTGATGTGTACCTTACTAATGCTCGCAGTAGCACCTGGGTATTTGATACTGGTTCTGTTGCTAATATTTGCAACTCGAAACAGGGGCTATGGATTAAGCGAAGATTGGCTAAGGACGAGGTGACGATGCGCGTGGGAAATGGTTCCAAACTCGATGTGATCGCGGTCGGCACGCTACCTCTACATCTACCTTTGGGATTAGTATTAGACCTAAATAATTGTTATTTGGTGCCAGCGTTGAGCATGAACATTATATCTAGATCTTGTTTGATGCGAGACGGTTATTCATTTAAATCAGAGAATAATGGTTGTTCTATTTATATGAGTAATATCTTTTATGGTCATGCACCCTTGAAGAGTGGTCTATTTTTGTTGAATCTTGATAGTAGTGATACACATATTCATAATATTGAAGCCAAAAGATGCAGAGTTGATAATGATAGTGCAACTTATTTGTGGCACTGCCGTTTAGGTCATATTGGTGTAAAATGCATGAAGAAACTCCATACTGATGGACTGTTGGAACCACTTGATTATGAATCACTTGGTACTTGCGAACCGTGCCTCATGGGCAAGATGACTAAAACGCCGTTCTCCGGTACTATGGAGAGAGCAACAAATTTGTTCGAGATCATACATACAGATGTATGTGGTCCGATGAATGTTGAAGCTCGTGGCGGATATCGTTATTTTCTCACCTTCATAGATGATTTAAGCTGATATGGGTATATCTACTTAATGAAACATAAGTCTGAAACGTTTGAGAAGTTCAAAGAATTTCAGAGTGAAGTTGAAAATCATCGTAACAAGAAAATAAAGTTTCTACGATCTGATCGTGGAGGAGAATATTTGAGTTATGAGTTTCATCTTCATTTGAAACAATGAGGAATAGTTTCGCAACTCACACCACCCGGAACACCACAGCATAATGGTGTGTCCGAACGTCGTAATCATACTTTACTAGATATGGTGCGATCTATGATGTCTCTTACTGATTTACCGCTATCATTTTGGGGTTATGCTTTAGAGACGGCCACATTCACGTTAAATAGGGTACCATCGTAATCCATTGAGACAACGCCTTATGAACCGTGGTTTGGTAAGAAACCAAAGTTGTCGTTTCTGAAAGTTTGGGGCTGCGATGCTTATGTGAAAAAGCTTCAACCTGATAAGCTCAAACCCAAATTGGAGAAATGTGTCTTCATAGGATACCCAAAGGAGACTGTTGGGTACACCTTCTATCACAGATCCGAAGGCAAGACTTTTGTTGCTAAATTCGGAGTTTTTCTAGAGAAGGAGTTTCTCTCGAAAGAAGTGAGTGGGAGGAAAGTAGAACTTGATGAGGTAACTGTACCTGCTCCCTTATTGGAAAGTAGTTCATCACAGAAACCGGTTTCTGTGACACCTACACCAATTAGTGAGGAAGTTAATGATGATGATCATGAAACTTTAGATCAAGTTACTGAACCTCATAGGTCAACCAGAGTAAGATCCGCACCAGAGTGGTACGGTAATCCTATTCTGGAAGTTATGTTACTAGACCATGACGAACCTACGAACTATGAAGAAGCGATGGTGAGCCTAGATTCCGCAAAATGGCTTGAGGCCATGAAATCTGAGATGAGATCCATGTATGAGAACAAAGTATGGACTTTGGTTGACTTGCCCGGTGATCGGCAAGCAATTGAGAATAAATGGATCTTCAAGAAGAAGACTGACACTGACGGTAATGTTACTGTCTATAAAGCTCGACTTGTTGCAAAAGGTTTTCGACAAGTTCAAGGGATTGACTACGATGAGACCTTCTCACCCGTAGCGATGCTTAAGTCTGTCCGGATCATGTTAGCAATTGCCGCATTTTATGATTATGAAATTTGGCAAATGGATGTCAAAACTGCATTCCTGAATGGATTTTTGGAAGAAGAGTTGTATATGATGCAACCGGAAGGTTTTGTTGATCCAAAGGGAGCTAACAAAGTGTGCAAGCTCCAGCGATCCATTTATGGACTGGTGCAAGCCTCTCGGAGTTGGAATAAACGCTGATCAAAGCATTTGATTTTGTACAGACTTTTGGAGAAGCCTGTATTTACAAGAAAGTGAGTGGGAGCTCTGTGGCATTTCTAATATTATATGTGGATGACATATTGTTGATTGGAAATGATATAGAATTTCTGGATAGCATAAAGGGATACTTGAATAATAGTTTTTCAATGAAAGACCTTGGTGAAGCTGCTTATATATTGGGCATCAAGATCTATAGAGATAGATCAAAACGCTTGATTGGACTTTCACAAAGCACATACCTTGACAAAGTTTTGAAGAAGTTCAAAATGGATCAAGCAAAGAAAGGGTTCTTGCCTGTGTTACAAGGTGTGAAGTTGAGTAAGACCCAATGCCCGACCACTGTAGAAGATAGAGAGAAAATGAAATATGTTCCCTATGCTTCAGCCATAGGCTCTATCATGTATGCAATGTTGTGTACCAGACCTGATGTGTGCCTTTCTATAAGTCTAGCAGGGAGGTACCAAAGTAATCCAGGAGTGGATCACTGGAGAGCGGTCAAGAACATCCTGAAATACCTGAAAAGGACTAAGGATATGTTTCTCGTTTATGGAGGTGAGAAAGAGCTCATCATAAATGGTTACGTTGATGCAAGCTTTGACACTGATCCGGACGATTCTAAATCGCAAACCGGATACGTGTTTACATTGAACGGTGGAGCTATCAGTTGGTGCAGTTCTAAACAAAGCGTCGTGGCGGGGTCTACGTGTGAAGCGGAGTACATAGCTGCTTCGGAAGCAGCAAATGAAGGAGTCTGGATGAAGGAGTTCATATCCGATCTAGGTGTCATACCTAGTGCATCGAGACCAATGAAAATCTTTTGTGACAATACTGGTGCAATTGCCTTGGCGAAGGAATCTAGATTTCACAAGAGAACCAAGCACATCAAGAGACGCTTCAATTCCATCTGGGATTTAGTCCAGGTGGGAGACATAGAAATTTGCAAGATACATACGGATCTGAACATTGCAGACCCGTTGACTAAGCCTCTTCCACGAGCAAAACATGATCAGCACCAAGGCTCCATGGGTGTTAGAATCATTACTGTCTAATCTAGATTATTGACTCTAGTGCAAGTGGGAGACTGAAGGAAATATGCCCTAGCGGTAATAATAAAGTTATTATTTATTTCCTTATATCATGATAAATGTTTATTATTCATGCTAGAATTGTATTAACCGGAAACATAATACATGTGCGAATACATAGACAAACAGAGTGTCACTAGTATGCCTCTACTTGACTAGCTCGTTGATCAAAGATGGTTAAGTTTCCTAGCCATTGACATGATTTGTCTTTTGATTAACGGGATCACATCATTAGGAGAATGATGTGATTGACCTGACCCATTCCATTAGCTTAGCACCCGATTGTTTAGTATGTTGCTATTGCTTTCTTCATGACTTATGCATGTTCCTATGACTATGAGATTATGCAACTCCCGTTTACCGGAGGAACACTTTGTGTGCTACCAAATGTCACAACGTAACTGCGTGATTATAAAGGTGCTCTACAGGTGTCTCCGAAGGTACTTGTTGAGTTGGCGTATTTCGAGATTAGGATTTGTCACTCCGATTGTCGGAGAGGTATCTCTGGGCCCTCTTGGTTATGCACATCACTTAAGCCTTGCAAGCATTGCAACTAATGATTTAGTTGTAGTATGATGTATTACGGAACGAGTAAAGAGACTTGCCGGTAACAAGATTGAAACTAGGTATTGAGATACTGACGATCGAATCTCGGGCAAGTAACATACTGATGACAAAGGGAACAACGTATGTTGTTATGCGGTCTGACCGATAAAGATCTTCATAGAATATGTGGGAACCAATATGAGCATCCAGGTTCCGCTATTGGTTATTGACCGGAGACGTGTCTCGGTCATGTCTACATAGTTCTCGAACCCGTAGGGTCCGCACGCTTAACGTTTCGATAATAGTTATATTATGACTTTATATGTTTTGATGTACTAAAGGTTGTTCGGAGTCCCGGATGTGATCACTGACATGACGAGGAGTCTCGAAATGGTCGAGACATGAAGATTGATATATTGGAAGCCTATGTTTGGATATCGGAAGTGTTCCGGGTGAAATCGGGATTTTACCGGAGTACCGGGAGGTTATCGGAACCCCCTGGGAGGTTAATGGGCCTTAGTGGGCCTTTACGGAGAAGAGGAGAGGCGGCCAGGGATGGGCCATGCGCCCCTCCCCCCTAGTCCGAATAGGACAAGGAGAGGGGGCGGCACCCCCCCTTCCTTCCTCTCTCCCTCCTCTTTCCCCCTCCCAAGTCCTAATCCAACTAGGAAAGGGTGGGAGTCCTACTCCCGGTGGGAGTAGGACTCCTCCTGGCGCGCCCTCTCTCCTGGCCGGCCGCACCCCCCTTGCTCCTTTATATACAGGGGCAGGGGGCACCCTAGAGACACAACAATTGATCGTTTGATCTGTCAGGACCCCGATTCCTTGTCACATCGATCTAGCCGGTAACACCTCATATCACTTTGCGGCCTCACACACGGTGTTCCCACGGGTGTCGCCTTACCATGGCCCAGGACCGTTTGCGCCTTCTGGCTCACGTATATGATAGTGTCACTAGCATCCATATGACAGAGAACTCGGGCCGACATGACTAGTCGTGAACCCAAAGTGGCACTAACTTACGGAGACAGGCATACATGAATCAACATCGAGCATGTCGGTCAGCAGCGTGCGAATCTGGGTTGTAGCACTGGGCTAATAGGACTCTGGGAACCCGGGCTGTAGCAGGCTAGGCAGGACTCCGGATGTTGCCGCGTGACAATTCCCCGAAGGGACAGACACAGGAACGAAGTGAATCACATGCCGGCCAGTCAAGTGTTCCGGAGCAGTAGTGTTGGGCTAGCAGGACTTTGGTGAACTGGGCTGTAGCGGACTACTATGGCTCATGGAAGCACAAGACTACATTTCCCCATAAGAAAGGCTACCAAGGATAAACAACTAGGTTGTCGGATCCCACACATACCAAGCGTTTCAATCATACACACAATATGCTCAATATGTGCAATACAACATGGCATCACAACAAGACTCTACGACTCAGAGTATTTATTCATTAGGCTCCGAGGAGCGAGATATTACAAACATGGGACTCATGACCCAACATTCAGAGCATACAAGTCAAAGCACATGCGGAAGCTTAACATGTCAGAGTACAGACATCTACAAATGAAAAAGGCTGAGAAGCCTGACTATCTACCAGATCCTGCTGAGGCACAAGATCGTAGCTGAGGTATCAAGCTAAACGTCGAAGTCCACACGGAACTACTAGCGAGACTAACGTCTCTCTGCAAAACATAGAATAGGCAAACGTGAGTACAAATGTACCTAGCAAGACTTACATCAGAACTAGCTACATATGCATCAGTATCAACAAAGGGGGTGGTGGAGTTTGACTGCAGCAAGCCAGCTTTGACTCAGTGGCTATCCTAAACTATGACTGCAAGTAACTCTTTGAGGTGGCGCACACGAGTCCACATATTCACTATATCAATACTCCACTATGGATCCGCTCCCGTCTCCCTACGAGAAGGCCATCCATAGCACTCACACTTATCTTGCGCATTTTAGAGTATCCACTTTCACTTGTCTATGAACTATGCAAGGGGTCCAAGTTTCCATATCCGAGGAATCCGGCTATTCGAATAGATAATGATAACCCTGCAGGGGTGTACTTCTTCACACACGCTCTCGCCACTTACCACCATGTACACATCGTGTATCTCAGCAACCTTCAAGCGGAAGCCTGGCGAAGGAGTCGGCCACGACCTGACTAACCAACAAGTCTCTAGTCCAGGTTTATCGCCTATTCGGGTTCCATCCGCAAGGAGATCCGGCCGGGGTGTCGCTCATGGCCCCAAACGATGTGAGCAGGGTTCCCAAGCCCACCATCCGGGTGCCACTTGGTACACCGTGCCACTGTGCCTAGTCTGTACCAGGTGCCACTTGGTAGACTACTAACACTACCTACAAACACCAGAAACTAGTTGCAACTCCTGGACAGAGATCAGGTTGATTAATAAGTCGAGAGGGGCACTTAAGCATTCCAATCTGTGGTAGTAGCTGTTCATGGATCACAAACACAGAACTCAGTTCCTGAGGACGGCTTCAATGAGACAACCCACCATGTACTCCTACATGGCCTCTCACCGATACCTTTACCAAATCGGGTTCACACACTTAGATCGCAACGGTAGGACATGTTCACACACCTCTAATTCATCCCCGATGAATCAGACCTGACTTAACTCTAAGCAGTAGCAGGCATGACAAACAAGCATGAATGAGTAGGCACATCAGGGCTCAAACAACTCCTACTCATGCTAGTGGGTTTCATCTATTTACTGTGGCAATGACAGGTCATGCAGAGGAAAGGGGTTCAACTACCGTAGCATGTAACAGTTGAATCATTGTTGTCCTAATGCAGTAAAAGAGAGCAGGAGCGAGAGAGTGGGATTGTATCAGAATGAACAAGGGGGTTTTGCTTGCCTGACACTTCCGAAGATAGTATAGCTCTTCATCGATGTCATCGATCACATCACCGGAATATACGTCTACCGAAGGGGAACAACCACCGACAAACACAAAAGAAACAACATTCACTGGAATGCACAATCAAATGAATGACATGTCATGTTAAGGAACTGAATTCACCTAATGCAATATCTAGCCAAGTTAATTGAAGTGGAACTCAAACAAGATCGAATTCCAACTCCAAATGTGATTTCATAAATTGCCCTAATCATCATTTGTCCTATTCAGTGAGGGTAACTTGTTCAAACATGCATGATCATGGCATAAACAGATTCTTCATATTTTTCTGATCATTTTTCATATATAAATTATTTGATTTGGAGTTACTGTTGAATTTCTATGATTTTTAGAAGTTTAGGACATTTTTTGAATTAATAAATCATTTCTAATTTATTTAATATTCTAGAAAATAAATACTGCATCAGCCTGACATCATCATGACATCAATAGGTCAACGGGGCACCGTCCAGGTCAAACTTGACGTGTGAGGTCCACACGTCAGTGACTATCTAACTAACCTAAGTTTAATTAGAGCTTGGGCCCGCATGTCAGTGTCTAATCTACTTAACTAAGTTAATTAACACTAACTAAACCTAACACTAATTAAACAGGGGGCCTGGGCCCACACGTCGGTGGGTCAGGGGAAGTCAAACCCTGGTTAAAACGGGGTCAACCCCGCCGGAGTTGACCCGCGGCTCGTCGTCGGCGACCACTGGTCGCGGCGGAGTATGCGTTTGAGGCCTCGGGAGCGGTGGCTAAGGGCACCAGGAGGTAGCCTGAGCACGCACGCATCTAGGGAAGCAGGCGGCTGGGTGCGGGGGCGCCGGAGCTCATCGGAAACGAGTTCGTGGCGGCGGCAGTTCTCGGCCAGGATGGGAATGGCGGCTTCAGTGGCCAAACAAGAAAGGAAGCTAGGGGAGAGGCGGAGGAACTCACAGAGAGGTCGGCGGAGGTCTCAGCAGGCTCGGGGACGGCTCGAGCAAAGCAAACCGACAACGGCGATCTCGGGCGCCCGAGGAGGGAGACGATGATGGCGACGAGGATGCAGGGCCTCCGGGCTCGTGATCTTCGGCGGCGAGACGTGGCTCAGAACGGCGTAGCTCTGGGGCCGGCCAGTGGCGCTTGGTGACGACGGAGGCCACGGGAGCGAAGCACGGCGGCGACGGCTGGTTCTCGGGTGGCTGCGGGAACGCGAGGGGAAGGAGGGAGAACGACCAGAGAAAGGGGAGAGGTGCAGAGGGGGTCACGGGACGTCTCTAGGTGCGGAGAAGGGGGAGGGATGAGCCTCCAGCGCGAAGCAGGAGGTGGAATCCTCAGGTGCGTGCGCGGGCGACACGGCGTCGTCCTCCTGGCAGGAGCTAGGAGATGACTGACAACGTGGGCTGGGCCGCCTGGCTTTGCCCAGTTGGGCTACTACAGTGGTGGGCTGTGCAGGTAGGTGCTCTGTCTTTTTCTATTTTCTGTTTTTCCTGTTTTTTTAATTATTTTGCCACTGATTCAAATTCAAAGTAAATCAAAGCAGGGCAAAACCTTCTGAATATCTGTATGTTGCCATTATGGACTTTTCCAAAAGGCACATAAATAATTTCAGGGCCTTTTGAAATATATTCTATATAAAATGAATATAATCCAAAAGTCAAATACTTATTGATTTAATTTCGAAGGCCCAAAATAAATATCCCTGAGACTCCAAAAATATTGGTTTGAGTTTTACTTCTTCCCAATATTTTTATAGCTTAACAGGAACATTTTCTTGGGTTTGTTTGAAGCAATTTTTAATGTTGATCATTTTTAGAAATGATCTCTGAGGCTTTCCACTTTCCCCAATTCACATTTCAAAGGAATTTAAACATGATGCATGGATGCCACTCACTGATGCAACTAATTACAAAGCAGAATTCTAGGGCTGTGACATGATCTTTTAGCCGTGTGCGGTGCCCCCCTCCACCATAATCCACCTCGATAATATTGTAGCGGTGCTTAGGCGAAGCCCTGCGTCGGTAGAACATCATCATCGTCACCACGCCGTCGTGCTGACGAAACTCTCCCTCAACACCTGGCTGGATCGGAGTTCGAGGGACGTCATCGGGCTGAACGTGTGCTGAACTCGGAGGTGTGTACGTTCGGTACTTGATCGGTCGGATCGTGAAGACGTACAACTACATCAACCGCGTTGTGCTAATGCTTCCGCTTTCGGTCTACGAGGGTATGTGGACAACACTCTCCCCTCTCGTTGCTATGCATCACCATGATCTTGCGTGTGCGTAGGATTTTTTTTAAATTACTACGTTCCCCAACAATACAATCTACCTACTTGCTTTGTGTCGCACTACCAGCACTCGACCCTTGAAGCTAAACATTATGCCACTCATAATTCCTTAGTTTATTTGTTCAAATACAAATCTGATATGATTCTAGTGTTTCTACTTCAGTTTTGAAATGTGTGTCCGCCCCTTATAGAGACATAAGAGGTTTGTATTTCTGTGTGGTTTGGTCAGCACGGTTGGGGGTTGAACTGTGTATACATAGGGGTTTGTAGGGAGACACTCTTTGAGTTGAATCCGCAATGCATTCCATAGATAATCTGACTACTTTTTATGTTTTCATGAATCTCAGATACTGAACAACATCATAATGATTATGAGTTTGTGCGCATGAAAAGAATAAAGCAGAACAA
Source organism: Triticum aestivum (assembly GCF_018294505.1). NCBI lineage: Eukaryota > Viridiplantae > Streptophyta > Magnoliopsida > Poales > Poaceae > Triticum > Triticum aestivum. Next base: position 409,445,439 of record NC_057812.1, read on the forward strand.
TGCCATGGTTGTCAAACTTGGCTTTAAGGAACTGAGATCCAGTCTGGATGCAATGCAATGCAAACGCTCTCCACCAACAGATTCGTGTTCAGAATATGATTCTAACAATGATTATGATCTAGAGGGAGACCTAAGTCAATGTAGCTCCCTAGTGGAGGAGTCAGAGGCAGATGCCCTATCTTATTCACCCATCAAGGTGCTTGCACTAATTTTGCAAGGTTATATTGGTCGCACATATCTTGCAACTGATGCTTTGCATTGCTTCTACTTTGTTGCACTACCATTTGCTTAGTTTACACATTGTGTATGTGAATACGACCTGCCTATCCATTTTCAGTACATATTCCATCTGTCATCATACCATATTTATCCATTCAAATGTTGTTCTTGTGTATCAGACATTGAAGAGGAAGAGGGCGATTGCTGATCATGAAGGAGCACGAACAAAGTATTTGGAAAAGGTAGTGACAACTGATAAATCAAATAGCCCATTAGGTGTGGTTGCAATATCACCAGACCCACAGAACATGGCCCCAACTCTAGCAGACTCTAGCCCTACTACACTTGCCATCTCTGATGCCCCAACTCAGCAGACCCCAACTACAGCAAACAGTATGATGATGCCGGTTGACATAGCACTAGCTCTACGATGCAAAACCCCCCATTCCAGCAAAGAGTACACCAAATCCAGTTGCCAAATCCCTTTTTGAATGAGAGAGAGAGCCCCAATTGCAGCAAGTAGGACCATTGTTCCAGTTCTTCCCAGTTTAGAAGACGAAGCTTATATTGTTATCAGGAACTTTGTGCGCATCTTTCCTTCATGGAAAGATTATACCACAAACAAAGAAAAATTTCCAATCTTCCTCTGTAACTTACGTGTAAGTAATGTACTAATGTTATTCATGGTAATTAGTGCGTACGTCCCTATTGACAGACACAAGATTTCATTATTTTAAATAGGCGAGGACCAAACTGGATAGTCAAGACGAGCAAGGGTTGGTTGCGCTTTTCAAGCACTTGTTGATGAAGTATTGTTCCTGCCTGAGGCAAGCGCACTTCGATGGCAAGCCTCTAAACAAAATTTGTGTAAAGTCTTCGGTGCTACATTTATTAGATAGTGACTGGAATAATCTTGTTACACATTGGTCTCGTCTGCAGCGTAAGGTACTGTCTATCATATCACATCACAGTTTGAACTACATTTCTGCATGTGCCTTACCATTTCACTTGTACGAAAACTGTTTGTAGAAGAATATTCATTCTCAAGGGACCACAGAATCTTGCAACTATACTACACACTATTTGCTCTTGTAAGTACCTCTTGACATGTATGACCATACTTACTTTCATAGATGGTTGATTATGTAGCATCACTGCACATGTTAGCCTCCTTATCCTCCATTTGGTGGACATTATAAGCTCTGTATCGACTCTTACATAAATTTAGAATCAACCCAATGCTTTTGAAGAGGTTTAGCTCTACAATCCTCTTGTAAGGACCAAACGTCTTCTATCACAGTACTTACATTAACAACTACTCCCTCCGTCACATAACATAAGAGCATTTTGTACAGTACACCGGTGTACAAAACACTCTTATATTATGGGAAGGGGGGATTGGTTCATTGTGTAGCATTACTCTACATCTTATCTCCCTTGTGCACCATTTATTAAAAAATATCAGATCTATATTTTAATCTTACCAAAAAGTTGAATACACGGATAATGTCAGTGCAGAAGTGTAGCCCATTGCTCTTGTGAGTACATTTTGTCCTGTGGTGCTTGTACTTACAGGGATAGGTAGTTGATTATGTAGCATCAACCTACATCTTATCTTCATTATCCTCTGTCCCTTCTAGTATTATCATATCTATAATTACTCTCTACAAAATGTAGAGTACAGTCAATGGTTATGAAGAAGATTATGTGCCGAAATTCTTGATTTATCCTTCCCTTGACATGTAGAAGGGCATTATAGAGTCGGTGTTAACTGTTAATGTAAGTCAGTCCTTTTAAAGCCTTTATCCTCAATTGATGTTTAATTTGCTCATACTCCCTATCGTCAACTGTTGTTTAGTTTGTGAAAGGATCAAGAAGAGGTGTCTAGAGGGGGGTGATTAGACCCTCAACAAAGAAAAGTAACAGTTTTTAATTTCTTCAAGTTAAGGTGGAGTTTTAGCACAAGTTTAAACATTCACAATACAATTCAAGCAAGCATGGCAAGAGTATATGAGCAGTGGAAAGTAAAGCATGCAAGTTGCAAGAATGTAAAGGGATGGGATTGGAGTATGCAAACGCAATTGGAGACACGGAGATTTTTGGCGTGGTTCTGATAGGTGGTGCTATCGTACATCCATGTTGATGGAGACTTCAACCCACGAAGGGTAACGGTTGCGCAAGTCCACTGAGGGCTCCACCCACGAAGGGTCCACTAAGAAGCAACCTTGTATATCCCACCATGGCCATCGCCCATGAAGGAATTGCCTCATTTGGGTAGATCTTCACAAAGTAGGCGATCTCCTTGCCCATACAAACTCCTTGGTTCAACTCCACAATCTTGTCGGAGGCTCCCAAGCGACACCAAACCAATCTAGGATACACCACTCTCCAAAAGGTAATAGATGGTGTGTTGATGATGAACTCCTTGCTCTTGTGCTTCAAATGATAGTCTCCCCAGCACTCAACTCTCTCACACAGATTTGGATTTGATGGAAAGATTATTTGAGTCGAAACCAACTTGGGGAAGGCTAGAGATCAAGATTCTTGTGGTTGGAATGGAATATCTTGGTCTCAACACATGAGTAGGTGGTTCTCTCTCAGAAAATGTATGTTGGAAGTGTAGGCACGTTATGATGGCTTTCTCCATGAATGGAGGATGGCTGGAGGGTATATATAGCCTCCACACAAAATCTAGCCATTACACATAATTCACCAAACTCGGTGGGACCGAATCATAAAACTCGGTTAGACCGATTTAGTTCAAAATGTGAACGTTAGGATTTTCGGTGGGACAGATATGACCAACTCGGTGGGGACCGATGTGCTAGGGTTAGGGTAAAACCTTAACTCGGTGAGACCGATTTTGGTAATAAGCAAAATAGAGGGTTGGTCAAGCGAACTCGGTGGGACCAATTGCATATCTCGGTGGGACTGAAATTATTGCAACAGGTAATAGAGAATTTGCAAGCCCATCTCGGTGAGACCGAGATCCCATCGGTGAGACCGAATTGATTAGGGTTTCTGGCAGTGGCTATGTCAGGTGAACTCGGTGGCGCCTAATAGATCAAATCGATGGGGCCGAGTTTGACTTTAGGTTTAGGACATATGTGAAAATGAGAAAGTGGTTGAGGGCTTTGGAGCATATCACTAAGCACTTTGAGCAAGCAAGCCATTAAGCAACACCTCATCCCCTTTTAATAGTATTGGCTTTTCCTATGGACTCAATGTGATCTTGGATCACTAAAATGAAAATGTAGAGTCTTGAGCTTGAGCCAATCTTTGTCCTTAGCATCTTGAAAGGGTTCCACATCCTCTTGTCCAAGCCACTCCACTGTTGAACTCGTCTGAAATATACTATGGGAAAATATCAGTCCAACAAGAGATATGTTGACATTAATTACCAAAATCATCCAGGGAGCACTTGTGCTTTCAATCTCCCCCTTCTGGTAATTGATGACAACATGCATCAAAGTTGTAGATAAAGATATAAAGAATAGCAAGTAAAGCTTTGGAAAGACATGTAACATGCATAGGCTCCCCCTACATGTATGCATCCATGTAAATATGGAATATAAGAGCATGTGAATGCATAAGCATGCAGAGCAAGCAATGAGTTACATGTATCTTGGCTATATGCATCCGAAAAAATGGTGTGGATTTAAGAAGTATACCTTCATGTTCATGAGTCCTTCTTGCAAACAATATGTACATCAGCAAGAGATCATCATGGACATGAGTGTGATGCATATACTTACCTTGTGGTCTTGAGATGGCTTTGGAATAGATGAACCTGAGTAAACAAGGTTAGATAACACAGAAACATCTACTAAACAGAGCAAGAACAGCAAACCACAAGAGTACCAAGATTGGGATGACATGTAGTGAGTGAGTACTAGGTACTCTATTGGATATAGACATGTCCCCAAAGGTAAAGATATGCAATAAATTCAAAGATTTCCTTCCCTTAGAAGTCTTTCTCCCCCTGAACCTTATATGGATAATGGGAGAATATAGGGAAAAGAAAATCAGAGCAAAACAAATCAGAGCACAATAATCATAACACAAACTAACATGTCTTTCCCCTCTTAAAGACATGTGACTTCTCTCCTCCTGAATACCAAGCATCTGGGGTCTCTCTCTGTTTGATGTGATTAAGCATTCTCCCCCTTTGATGTGATTAAGCTTTGATGTGATCTCTCTCTCTCCCCATTTGACATCAATTTCCAAGAAGGGGTCTTCTGGAGTCTGAGTCGAATAGGTTTGGTCCTTGAGTCACATGACAAAGCAGTAAGAAGAATGTGATGCAGGTAGAGGACAAGAATCATTGAGTGGAGCTGGAACAAATATGCAGGCAAATGGTAAAGTGTTTTTTCGGCATTGAAATTGGTAGCACCGAGTTATTTGCTTTGGTGGCACCGAGTTGGTTCAGTTTAGCCGAGAAGAACAAATCGGTGAGGCCGAATTCAACACAGAGAGAAAACAATTGTCATCTCAGCTCTCTAGGCAGATAAGATCTCACAAAGATTTGCAAGGAATTAACTGAAGGATTTGCAATGAATTAGATGCAGGGAATGTAGAACATAACAGAGAAAATAAAAGAATCTAAATGAAGTTTTTTTTGATAAAATAAGGAAATCAATATGCAAGAGACAAATGCAAGAACACAGAGAAACACTAGAGAACTTCATCTAGAATTGGTCGACAACAAAGTCACCTATGTTAGAGTATATTGACTGAGGAGTCAAGTGGGAACACTTGATCGTAGGTCATACTTATGGTTTAAGCTCAAAATGGGGTTGCCATTTTTAGTTTAAGCATTTTGATGTGTTCACATCTTGTTGAGATGCTTTGACCCATGACTTGGGGTAAAGCTTCTCTAAGATGGAACAACATACCTTGGGTGGTGGTGTTGAACTTGATCATGTAGTTGAACTTGTGTGGGATGCTCAAGGTTGATGTAGCTCATCAATGATTGGGAGCACCACTTGTAGTTTGAGTTCATCTACCTACATGGGTTAGTCTCGCAAGGAAAAGCACTTGTGTATCCAAAATGACAATCATGAAATTTGATACCAAATGAAATTTGATATAAAGATTTTGTCAAAGGATATGTTGAAATGTTTCATGCTTCCTTGTCTTCAACCACCATGTTGTAGAGACTTGGTGATGTAGAGATTGCTCAAGATGTGAGTGATTTGCAATCTCATAGATTTAGATTCATACAAGTACCTACAAGGGTTAGATAACATGCAAGGGTGCAAGTATGTATCCAAGACATATGATCATCATCATAAGAGAAATATCAAGGATTAGTCAAAGGCTCATGCCTTGCATGTATCCAAATGGAGTTTTAACTCCAAGTTTGAAGCATCAATGATGTTCAATTCACCTCTCAAAGGGAAAAATACTTTCTCATCAAGCGGTTTGGTGAATATATCCGCCAATTGCTTATCGATACGAACATGTTTAAGATCAATGTCCCCTTTAGCAACATGATCTCGAATGAAATGATGACAAACTTCAATATGCTTAGTTCGAGAATGTTGCACGGGATTGTGAGCAATCTTAATAGCACTTTCATTTTCACAAAGCAATGGAACATGTTTCACATAGATCCCATAATCTTTAAGAGTTTGGGTCATCCAAAGTAATTGAGCACAACATGAACCGGCGGCAATGTATTCCGCTTCAGCGCTAGATAAGAATACTGAGTTTTATTTCTTGGAGGACCAAGACACAAGAGATCTACCAAGAAATTGACAAGTACCCAAAGTGGACTTTCTATCAACCTTGTCATCGGCATAGTCCGAATCGGAGTAGCCAACAAGATCAAAAGAAGACCTCTTAGGATACCAAATGCCAAAATTTGGTGTATGTATTAAGTATCTCACTATCCTTTTCACAGCCTTAAGATGACATTCTTTGGGGGCCGCTCGATATTGTGCACACATGCACACACTTAGCATAATATCGGGACGAGAGGCACATAGATATAACAATGAACCAATCATAGAGCGATAAACCTTTTGGCCAACCGGCTCGCCATCCTTGGTCAAGTCAAGATGTCCACTAGTGGGCATGGGTGTATTCATACCTTTGCATTCTTGCATGTTGAACTTCTTGAGTAAGTCCTTGGTGTACTTTGTTTGATAGACAAAGGTGCCCTCCTTAGTTTGCTTGATTTGCAAACCAAGAAAGAACTTGAGTTCACTCATCATAGACATCTCAAACTTCTCCGACATTAGCTTTCCAAAATTTTCACTAAAATGAGGGTTAGTTGAACCAAATATGATATCATCAACATAAATTTGGCACACAAATAATTCACTATTAACCCTTTTAGTAAAAAGAGTAGAATCTATCTTTCCAATCTCGAAGCCTTTTTCAATAAGGAACTTGGTCAAGCATATATACCACGCTCTAGGAGCTTGTTTAAGACCATAAAGAACTTTATGAAGTTTGTAAACATGGTCGGGTTTCTTAGGATTAACAAAGTCGGGAGGTTGTTTATTTCACCATTTAGAAAAGCACTTTTAATGTCCATTTGGTACAAGGTAATATCATGGTGATTAGCATAGGCATGTAAGATGCGGATGGACTCAAGTCTAGCAATGGGGGCATATGTCTCACCATAGTCCATACCTTCAAATTGAGTGTAGCCTTGAGCGACAAGACGTGCTTTGTTGTGAACGACTTGTCCATATTTGTCTTGCTTGTTTCGAAACACCCATTTGGTACCGATGATTTTGTGGTTGTTGTCGGGCTTCTCGACCAATGTCCACACTTGATTCCTCTCAAAGTTGTGTAGCTCTTCATGCATGGCATTTATCCAATCCGGATCTTCCAATGCTTCTTCAACCTTCATAGGTTCAATGCTAGAGATGAATGAATAATGTTCACAAAAATTTGCCAAACGAGTTTTAGAGCGAGTGATTATCCCGGTTTGGATATCATTGAAGATCTGCTCGTTGGGATGGTCTCTTGTGACTCTTGATCTAACTCGTGAGAGCTTTTGTTTGGGTCAGGGTGGAACATCTTCTTCATCATCTTGTTCTTCTTCCTGGCCTTCTTCGCTGTTGATGTTGTTGTTCTCTTGTCTAGGTGGAGAAGGAGGTTGATGAGGTTCATCTTGGTGTACTTCCTTGTGTTCTTCTTCTTGACTTGTCCCACTTGTGGATGCTTCCATGTCAACTCTTGGTTCACCTTGTCGTGAGGTAGAAGCTTCCACTTGGATGGACGAGGTACTCTCCTTCACCTCCGTTGGACGAATCTTGCCAATAGACAAGTCTTGGATTGCTTCCGAAGGGTCTTTGTCTCCTACATATTTTGGAAATTGCTCTACTTGCGAGTCGTCAGATTCATCAAACTTGACATCTACCGTCTCTTCAACCTTTTCGGTGAAATTGTTGTAGACACAAGAAGTGTGAGAGTTTGAGCCATAACCAAGTAGGAAACCCTCATGAGATTTAGGAGAAAATTTAGAACGATGATGCTTATCAAGAATATAGCACTTTGAGTCGGATACTCGAAAGTATCCAACTTGGGGTTTGTTACTAGTGAGAAGCTCGTATGCCGTCTTGCCGAGTAGCTTGTGAAGATGCAAGCGATTTATTGCATGACAAGCTGTCTCAACCGCTTCCGCCCAAAAGTGTTTTGGAGTCTTGTACTCATCAAGCATCATTCTCGCCATCTCAATAAGAGTCCGGTTTTTCCTCTCAACAACTCCATTTTGTTGAGATGTGTATGTAGCCGAGAACTCGTGTGAAATCCCTTCTTCGCCAAGAAAGGTATCCACATGTGCGTTCTTGAACTCCGTTCTGTTATCGCTTCAAACCTTCTTGATATTCACTTCCAATTGATTTTGGGCCTTCCTAGCGAAGTTCTTGAAGATCTTTTGGACCTGTGATTTATCATCAAGAAAGAACACCCATGTAAATCTTGAAAATCATCAACTATAACTAAACCAAATGAGTTTCCAACGAGACTTTTGTAGGCATTGGGACCAAAGAGATCCATATGAAGTAGCTCGAGCGGTCTTCTCGTGGTCATGATGTTCTTCACGGGGTGATTTCCTCCAACTTGTTTTCCTGCTTGACAAGCACTGCACAATCTATCCTTGTCAAATATAACATCTTTGACTCCAAGGATATGATCACCTTTAATAAGCTTATCAAGATTTTGCATGCCCACATAACCTAACCTTCTATGCCACAACCAACCTTTAAAAGAGTTAGCAATTAAGAAAGTTCTAGGTTGAGCCTTTTTAGTGAAATCAACAATGTATAGATCGCCTCTACGTATACCGGTAAAGATCATTTTATGATTATCTCTATGAAACACTTGGCAATCTACTTCGGTAAATAGGACATTGAAGCCAAAATCAGCAAGTCTAGATATGGAAAGTAAATTATAGCCAAGGGATTCAACGAGCATAACATTTTGTATGGAGCTATCATGTGAGATGGCCACCTTATCAAGGCCAACCACCTTACCCTTTGAGTTGTCACCAAAGGTAACATACTTTCGAGGGCCGTTGTTTTTAGCAAGCTCACGAAACATGTCCTTGTCTCCGGTCATGTGATCGGTACATCCACTATCAAGAACCCATTCCTTTCCTCCAGCCATATAGTTGTGGAGATTAGCCATAAGACCAAAGTGTCTCATAGACTCATCGAGATCAAAGTCACTATCATCATCCTCATCATAGTATCCATGTTCAACATCGCCTTGTGATTGATCAATTCCTAGAGAGAGTAATTCATTAGATAAGTGATCATCACGATGTTCATCTTTATGAATTCTAATGGCCTCAGAGATGATATTGCTAATGATTCCAACATCTCCTTTGGCACGCATGAGGTTGGTAAGCTCAAATAGACAATCACCAAACTTAGGATCATTGGAATTCATCTTACTCAAAGCAATAGACTTATGTAGAATCTCATCTAAGTTTTGCAAGGAATAATTTGGAAATCATTCCTCAAGAAATCCCCATACGTTGTAAGCACAATCAAGAGCAAGCAAGGTAGAAATCATTTTTTTAGGTAATCCTCTAGTGATTAAATTGACAGTTCTAAGATTACGGATCATGTCAATAGACTCGTCAAGGGTAGGATGCAAGGGGTCAACAAGGCGCGCACAAGGAGTAGTAATGTACTTGTTCAAGTGATATTCATTGAAAATCTCAAGCATCTCAATTTTCCAATCATGAAAGAACTCTCCATCAAGTATAGGCACTCTATGTCTAAGACTCCCCAACGTAGACTCATCCTTCTTCCTCCAATGGTGATTAAACCAAAGCAATGGAGACCAATGCTCTGATACCAATTGAAAGGATCAAGAAGAGGTGTCTAGAGGGGCGTGATTAGACCCTCAACAAAGAAAAGTAGCAGTTTTTAATTTCTTCAAGTCAAGGTGGAGTTTTAGCACAAGTTTAAACATTCACAATACATTTCAAGCAAGCATGGCAAGAGTATATGAGCAGCGGAAAGTAAAACATGCAAGTTGCAAGAATGTAAAGGGGTGGGATTGGAGTATGCAAACGCAATTGGAGACACGGAGATTTTTGGCGTGGTTCTGATAGGTGGTGCTATCGTACATCCATGTTTATAGAGACTTCAACCCATGAAGGGTAACGGTTGTGCGAGTCCATGGAGGGCTCCACCCATGAAGGGTCCATGAAGAAGCAACCTTATCTATCCCACCATGGCCATCTCCCACGAAAGACTTGCCTCACTTGGGTAGATCTTCACGAATTAGGCGATCTCCTTGCCCGCACAAACTCCTTGGTTCAACTCCACAATCTTGTCATAGGCTCCCAAGCGACACCTAACCAATCTAGGAGACACCACTCTCCAAAAGGTAATAGATGGTGTGTTTATGATGAACTCCTTGCTCTTGTGCTTCAAATGATAGTCTCCCCAACACTCAACTCTCTCTCACAGATTTGGATTTGGTGGAAAGATGATTTGAGTGGAAAGCAACTTGGGGAAGGCTAGAGGTCAAGATTCTTGTGGTTGGAATGGAATTCTTGGTCTCAACACATGAGTAGGTGGTTCTCTCTCAGAAAATGTATGTTGGAAGTGTAGGCACGTTCTGATGGCTTTCTCCACAAATGGAGGATGGGTGGAGGGGTATATATAGCCTCCACACAAAATCTAGCCATTACACACAATTCCCCAAACTCGGTGGGACCGAATCATAAAACTCGATCAGACCAATTTAGTTCAAAATATGAATGTTAGGATTTTCGATGGGACCGATATGATCAACTCGGTGGGACCGATGTGCTAGGGTTAGGGTAAAACCTTAACTCGGTTTGACCGATTACACAAACTCGGTGAGACTAATTTTGGTAATAAAAAAACAGAGAGTTGGTCAAGCGAACTCGGTGGGACCGGTTGCATATCTCGGTGGGACTGAAATTATTGCAACAGGTAACAGAGAGTTTGCAAGCCCATCTCGGTGAGACCGAGATCCCATCGGTGAGATCGAATTGATTAGGGTTTCTGGCAGTGGCTATGTCAAGTGAACTCGGTGGCGCCGAATAGATAAAATCGGTGGGCCGAGTTTGACTTTAGGTCTAGGACATATGTGTAAATGAGAAAGTGGTTGAGGGCTTTGGAGCATATCACTAAGCACTTTGAGCAAGCAAGACATTAAGCAACACCTCATCCCTTCTAAATAGTATTGGCTTTTCCTATGGACTCAATGTGATCTTGGATTACTAAAATGAAAATATAGAGTCTTGAGCTTGAGCCAATCTTTGTCCTTAGAATCTTGAAAGGGTTCCACATCCTCTTATCCAAGCCAGTCCACTATTGAACTTGTCTGAAATGTACTAGGTGAAAATATCAGTCCAACAAGAGATATGTTGACATTAATTACCAAAATCACCTAGGGAGCACTTGTGCTTTTAGTTTGATGTTTCTATCAAATTGCATGTTCGCAACAACTGTAAGTTCTAAGTTTTAGTTGTAAAACCAAATTCCTTATTCATATCATGCACATTACTCAATACAGATCCAATGATTTTCTTTAGCCCTGCATGTATGCTTGTTTTTGTTGATCTATAATCTAGTGTATGGTGATGCAGCCTACATTTGCACCTTGTCATTTCCTGCTCTATCTTACTGATGTGGCTGATGATATGAACAACATGACATGCACATTAAGCAAAATAGATACAATGATTGTCTTTTGCCCTTCATCTATGCTTGTTTTGTTGACATGGTAATCTAGTAGTGTGATGAAGCTCCCCGCATTATGAACAATGCCAAATTATGCTATTGACATTTTGAATTGTCTCTTTATTTTCTAATTTGAAATTGGATGGATTGACAACATAGTTACCATCTTTGTTTATATACTTGCAAAACTTGTCATCTCTCTGCTTGTTTCAGGGTGATATGCCTGATGGCATGCACAAGTCTGCTGAAGGTTGTGTGACAAACCCAACATATATTGCAACAAAGAAGGCAAAATATCTTGAAGATAGCGAGACAACCCCAAAGTCATGTCTTGATGCACTGTTCAAGTTACTTGAGACTAGAAGTCACATAAGCTCACATAATTCACTGCCTAAATCAGTTCGACTTCTTTAGTATCAACTTCAAGCAGAAAGGCATTCTGCAACTCAACTTCCACTTGAAGTCCAATCTCTAAGGAAGATCGCGGAGAACTCCAATGGGAACCTCTTTGCTAACCAGCTACAGCTGGAAGCTATGACTGACAAGCTAGGCCGGTCTCACGGCCTTGCTCATCTTCTTGTGCAGCAGCTCCTGCGCAAGGCTAACCTTTCTTAAACTATCTGGGAAGTCGTCTTGGTTCAGTATTATTTTGTTACGCTGCAATGGCGCCCAATTTTTGTAATCTGCTTCTTCGTTGCGCTTTATGATCACTGGTGGTGAACTTCGACGCCTAGTACCATAAATATTTTATTGTATAGTGTAGGTTTATTCTAAGTTACTATGTCGTAATTTCTTTATTGTATAGATTAGGTTTATTCTTATTTCCTACTAGTTACCGTATATAAGGGCAAAAATCCGATGTACGCTATCGGGCCGAAACATTCGCCTCTAACGGGCCTGCATTTTAGCGGACCACAATTGGGCCGGCCCACAACTTTCTTGGGCCTGTGCTGCCTGGCCTTTGGGGCCTATCGAGGACAGTGTGTGCCAGGCCCACAACTTACGTGGGCCTTCATTAGGCCCAACGTTTGGTTGGGCCTTTAGTGGACCCAACGCTTAGTTGGGCCCATGTAGCCTCGGGCCATTAACAGGCTAAATATTTTGCTGGCCTATTACGAACTAGAAGATACCATGGGCATTTAGCAGGCCGAAATGCATGTTGGGACTCAATTTTCAATACTCGTCCATGGGCCTTTAGGAGGCTGAAGTGTAGACCACCTCATTATTGGCACAGTTATATGACGGGCCGTTACCAGGCTGAAACATATCTCGGACCTTAGTTGGCCCACTGATATCATGGGCCTTTAAGAGGCTGAAAGCTTAGTAGAGGCATCAACGGGCCGAATTATACGATAGGCCATTAGCAGGCCCAAAGTCATGTTGGGATGAACTGTTGACACCTTGATCACGGGTTGTTAGTGGGCCGGATGTCGCGTCGAACCATATATGGCCCATGGGCAGCACGGGCCATTCCCAGGCCGAAAGACACACCGGGCAGAAATGAGCCCATGTCTACATCGGGCCTCTAACAGGCCGAAAATTCACTGGGCCGTAATTGGGCCCAAATACTTGGTGAACAATTAACGGGACAGATCTGGCGGTGGGCCGTTAATGGGCCATGTTTAAGCAGGTCGTTAGTGGGCTCGCACACTAGTACCTAAGTAAATCATACGGGCCTTTGATTGGGCCTGCCTTTTCAACCTATATGGGCCTTTGTTGGGCCCTGCCATGTGTCGACGTATCATAGGCACATCTCCTCCATTGGATGGATGACATCTAGCCCACCACGGAGCCGACACGTGTTTTCTCCGGCCAATGATAATTTACACGTGGAAAATACCCATTAGTATGGCCTATTAATGGGTACTGATCCAAACCAGAACCCAATAGCTTAACGGCGACCCGTTACGGTGGATGCCACATGTCAGTTAGCCTTGACAAAAACACTTCCATGATGCACCATTTATCGTCATGGAAGTAGACACTTCCATGATGAAAATTTCGGTATTGTCATAGAAGACTTCTACGACAACACATGTATGACTATCTTGATTCTGTCATAAAATCGTCATGAATGTACATGCATGACAGAAAACGTGATCTACTGTGACAAACATGTATCATCACGGAAGTGTATTTTTTTGTAATGCTAGTAGTGGTAGCTGCAAGGCTAGGAGTCACACCTAGGCCAATGATCCTATATTACCTGATAAATACTTGGACTTTGAGGCAATGCGATGCCATGGCTTTATTAAGGATGGAGCCCAGAACTATGAATATAACTTAATGTTCAATAAATAACATATTATATCTGTTATTTTCCTGCACCTGCCCTCTTGATTTTCAGCATAAACAAAGATATTACATTTATGAGAGTGAGGCATGTGAGTACAACGCAGCAGTAGAAGTTGCTTGTTTGGCTGAGGAGGCTACACGGCAAGCCTCCATGAGCTGCCACTTTGATTATTACCCAGACCACGGATGGTGATTACCAAGCTAGGCAAAATCCTAAGCTTGGGGGAGTAAGTATTTCTCACCGATATTATATTCATGTTCACACATTTCATTCGAGTTGTCAGTGTTCATCCTCTTTCATTGTATAATCCATGTTAGGTTTATTTTCTCGCTTTCTTTTTGTGTGTTTGAAAAACTTAGAGAAAAACCAAAAATATTTCTCTCTTCTTTTCGGTTTTTATTTCTACTTTAATTAGTTGTAGTAGTAAAAGAAACCCCAAAAGATTTCTCGTTTCTTCTTTTGCTTGTTGAGAGCTTTCCCGTGTAAATAGTTTTTCTCGTTTTTGTTTTTTCTTCATTAATTTGCTTCCTTCAAGAAAAAAACTAAAAAATCCAAAAACATTTCAGTGTGCTTCTCTGACATTCTTTTCTTTTGTTGAGTCATTGTAAGGAGAAGACCATGATGAAAATGTTGAGTGGCTCTCATATGCATTATTGTTGATTTGACAAAGAGCCCATATTATTGTGTCTTCTCCTTTGAATAAAATGTTTGCAGATTTCAGCTTAGTCCACGTCACTCTTGCACTATTATTATTTCCATATCATTCGGTCGTGCAAATGAAAGGCAATAATGACGAAAAATTGATGAAGTGACTATGGCAAAGAAAAGCGGGTATAAACTCAACTTTTTTTTGTTTTTATAAATATGCTTAACTCAGTATCCATGATTCAACATATTACAATTAAACATGTTTATGATGAAAATTAGAGATTATAGTTGCTCATGTCATGCTTAAGTAGCTAGGAGTGGATAGTGATTTATCTTGGGTGTCAACATGCATTAAAATGATTATGATGAAGTATGATGATATGGTATCCTCCTCTGAATGTTTTGAGTGGCTTGACTTGGGACATGTTCACGCATGTAGTTGATTCAAAACCAACATAGCCTCCACGATATTTATGTTCATGGTGTTTATATCCTACTCATGCTAGTATTCAATGTTAATTATTCACAATGCATGATTATGACCATTTTCGCTCTATCTGATCTATCTATTTGCTAGCCTTTGCCTGTACTTATCGGGAATACTGCTTGTGCATCCAAATCCCTAAACCAAAGTTATTCTAGACTAGTCCACTATATCTACCTATAGGCGGTATTACTCTTCCGTTCCAAGTAAATTTGCATGTGCCACCTCTAAATATTCAAATGAACATCTATTTTGTGTGCCCATACCGCTCATGGAGCGACAAGGAGCGGTCAGTATCTTCCATGCTAAGCGGGTTATTCTCATGATGAGTGTTTATTCAGTTGTCCTTGCACGAGAGGGGCTGGTAATCGAGGTGCCTAGTCCCATGATTAAAATTTCAAATAATAAAACAAACTCCCCTGAAAAGTTGTTGGTATGGAGGGCACCCAAGGATTCGGCTAGCCATGGCTTGTGTTTGTTGGTGGGAGTAAGCTTTACTTTACCACCTGCGAACCGCCGCTAATTTGTTTAGCATGGAAGATGTTGAAAATTCTGAGTCGTGACGTTGACAGGAAAGGCATACCTCCCAAAATTATATTTATCTCTGATTTAAGCTTCGAGATCGGCACCTATGTAAATCCTTGCTTCCCTCGGCGAAGGGCATATCTATTTACTTTTATGTTTTTTTTACTTTTATTGTTGAGTCACCACCTTCTCAAATAAGCACCAGTCCTGAGAGCACTATTGTCATTCTTATGCATTGTGTATAGTTAATATTGTCTCCATCATGAGTGTATCTCTTCTACCATAAATTACAATGTTTAGTCATTGCTTGAACTTTGGAATTGCTCTACATTTATGTTTTGCGATCTCAGAAAGGGCTCGCAAGATACCATGTTGTCATATTATATCATGATTGTTTTGACAAAGTGTTGGCATTTGAGATATTTTATTATTGCTCGCTAGTTGATTATGGCATTGATATGAGTGAATATAATTTCCAAGAGTTATCATTTGCTTGGTTAGTTATAATCTTTGCTGAAAACCTGGGTATTATTTAAGCATATATATAGATAAAAGAACAAAAGAGCTCGTAAAAGTTTTTATTTATCACTTTCAGTTTATCAACTGAATTGCTTGAGCACAAGCAATGAGTTAAGCTTGGGGGAGATGATACGCCTCCATTGTATCTACTTTTCCAAACACTTTTGCTCTTGTTTTGGACTCTAATTTGCATGATTTGAATGAAACTAACCCGGACTGATGCTATTTTCAGCAGAACTATCATGGTGTTGTTTTTTGTGCAGAAATAAAAGTTCTCGAAAGTGGATGAAACTTTTTAGAGATTTTTAATGGAATAAATTGAAAAAACTGGAGCAAAGACCCACTGGAGGGGGTCACCTGCTGCCCACGAGGCCCAGGGCGCGCAAACCCCCTAGGCGTGCCCTGGTGGCTCGTGGGGCCCATGAGGCTCCGCTGATCCTAATCTCAAGCCTATAAATTTCGTTTTCCCGGGAAAAAATAAAGAGAGGAAGTTTTGTCACGTTTGACGATACGGAGCCGCCACCACCTCCTGTTCTTCATCGGGAGGCCAGATCTAGAGTCCGTTCGGGGCTCCGGAGAGGGGTATTGTTCGTCATCATCATCAACCATCCTCCATCACCAATTTCATGATGCTCACCATCGGGAGTGAGTAATTCCTTCGTAGGCTTGCTGGACGGTCATGGGTTGGATGATATTTATCATGTAATCGAGTTAGTTTTGTTAGGGCTTGATCCCTAGTATCCACTATGTTCTGAGATTGATGTTGCTATGATTTTGCTATGCTTAATGCTTGTCACTAGGGCTCGAGTGCCATGATTTCATATCTGAACCATTTATGTTTTCATGAATATATTTGTGTTCTTGATCCTATCTTGCAAGTTATAGGCACCTATTACGTGTTATAGTCCGCATACCCCAAGGTGACAATAATTGGGATTCTTTCCGGTGATTACCGTAGTTCGAGGAGTTCATGTATTCACTATGTGTTAATGCTTTGTTCGGTTCTCTATTAAAAGGAGGCCTTAATATCCCTTAGTTTCCTTATGGATCCCACTGCCACGGGAGGGTAGGACAAAAGATGTCATGCAAGTTCTTATCGCAAGTGTGTATGACTATATACGGAATACATTCCTACATTACATTGATGAATTGGAGCTAGTTCTGTATCGCCCTAGGTTATAACTGTTAAATGATGAATGACATCCAACATAATTATCCATCAATGATCCAATGCCTATGAGATTTCCACATATTGATTTTTACTAAGTTACCACTGTTGCTGCTACTGTCACAATTGCACAAAACTACTGCTACTGCTGTTATCGTTACTTTTGCTATAGTTACTACTGCTATCAAACTATCTTATTACCGCTCTATTGATCACTTTGTTGCAGATATTTAGTCTACATGTGTGGTTGAATTGACAACTCAACTCTTAATACTTGCAAATATTATTTGACTCCCCTTGTGTGGAATCAATAAATTTGGGTTGAATACTCTATCCTCGAAAGTGTTGTGACCCCCTATACTTATGGGTTATCAGTAGACCACATACGAAATCAATGCGTACAACGATATATAACCTACATAGAAGAAGATGATTTACTGTCAAATACAATATCATTTTTACATAGTCAAAGTGGCCCATAATAAGATAGATGCTCCAACCCATATTAGTATGCTAAGCCTATTTGCTAATGCATCAAGCGAGTGACCATATATATTAGCCATAATTGTAGGGATACAAATTAGACACTATTTAGACGACTGACCGTGTAAACATGCAAAGTTGCAATAGAAGAAGGGGTGTTTGATTTTCTTGTGAGCACAAGAGCTACACCTCTATTTTGTTTACCGTCTTTCGGTACAATATTCGACCAAAAATTAATTAAGCTTGAATATAACATTATTCCAACCCAAGACTATATTTTGTATCTTAGAACACAATTTGAATCCTAAAGTCTTTTTTGATGTCTTGAACAATTTTCAAATTTCAAGAGCATTTTTTCGAATGTCTTGAACATTTTTTTTAATCTTGTAACATAATTTCAATTCCAAGAACAATTTTTTAATGCCAAGAATAACATTTTTTGTATCTTAGATCATTTTTGTTATCAATACAAGAATATTTTTGGAACTTTAGAACAGAATTTGAATACTATATCATTTTTTGAATGTATCAAATAACTTTTAAATTCCAAGAACATTTTTTTAATGTCTTGAACATGTTGTGAACCATATAACATCATTTCAACTATAAGATTTTTTTTGAATTGCAAGACCATTTTTTTAATTCCAATAACATTTTTGTACTCCAAGAATAATTTTTGAATTCCAATAATATTATTTGAACCTTAGAACTTTTTTAAACCTCAATTTTTTGGATCCTATAGCTTTTTGAATTTATCGAATAATATTTAAACTCCAATAATATTTGAAAATGTCTTGAACATTTATCAAATCTTAGAACATAATTTCAGTTCTAAGAACAATTTTTGAATATGATGAACATATCTTGAACCTTAGAACATTTTTTGAACCTTAGAACATTTTTTTGAATCTCAGAAGAAAATTTGAATCGTAGAACCATTTTTGAAGGTCTTGATCAAATTTTAAATTCCAAGAACTTTTTTTGAATCAAGAACATTCTTTGAATCCTTGAAGATTTTTTGAATCCAAGAACATTTTTCAAATGCCTTGATAATTTTTTGAATCTTATAACATAATTTCAATTCCAAGAACAATTTCCGTATTTCGGGATTTTTTAATCCAATATTTTTTTGAATAAAAGAATAATTTTGAGTGCAAGAACATTTTTTTGGATCTTTATAAGAAAATTTGATTCCTAGAACATTTTTTGAATGTCTTGAACAATATTTGAATTCCAAAAACTTTCTTTGAAATATTTTTTCCGAAATTCTAAAAATGTTCAGAAGTTTAAAACTATAATTTTATCAGTACTAAGAAATAAATTATGATTCTTAATGTAATTCAAATGTTTTTGTAGGTTTACATAAGAATGAGAAGGAAATTTTATAATGCAAAAGATCGTGGAAAGAATTTTACACACGAGTACTAGTTCTAGTTCTGAGAAAATCAAGATGTGCTCTAGCCTATTTTTTCTACACATGAACTTATGTTTTACATTTTCGGTATAGTTCTTTGAGATAGATCAAATTCCATTTGTTTCGTGCTGTACATAATTGGAAAGTGAAATATGAACAATTATCTATTGAAATTAATCTTTCAACACTCTCTTCATTCTTTTTAAACATTTTGTTTCTTTTGTGCATTAGTTCATACATGAGAAACAACGAACGAAGAAAAACCCTGGTGAACCAGATAACATCGAACCAACAGGCCCGCCAAAAAAGCCAACCAATAGTGAAACAAAAATGAACAAAGAAAACCCCGAGACAAAATAGATACGACCCAACAAGCCCGCTAGTTGGATGCAGCATGCGAAATGATGCCATTTTTACAAAAAGAGGGTCACGTCGGGATTGGGAGAGCATAGATGAGAGTGAGAGTGTTAGGTGGGCTACGCAAGGTTTTAGGGTTTAGGTTAGGTGGGCTTGGTTAAAGGTAGTTGGGTCCAGGTGACCGGGGCGCTGTGGCTCTCTTAGACGGCTGTTGCACCAAATTCTATTTAGCGCTGAGGTTATAGGCTATTTTGCCAACCAACGCACCCCATCTCAGCCCTGGGCCTGGCCCATTTACTTTTTCGTTCTTTTTGTTAACCTTCAAAAAATGGGTGTGTGACATGATTCGAACTCCACACCACTTGGTTTACTTCAAACCGCAATGACCAACTCGGGGCACCTTGTCTGTTATGTTTATTTACTTCTTTTTCTTCTTCATTTTATTTTCCTTTCTAAAATTTGAGAACTTTTCCAAATTTGTGGAATTTTCTTAAATCCGTGAACTCTTTTCCGAATCCATTAATATTTTTTCAAGTGTGTGACTGTTTTTCAAATCCACAAACTCTTTTCAACTTTTACAAACTTATTTTCAAAACTCGTGAACCTTTTCAAACTCATGATTATTTTTTCAAAATCAATGAACTTTTTTCAATTCGTGATTTTTTAAATCTATGATTTTTTTTCAATTTTTAAGACCTTTTTAAGTGTCATGAACCTTTTCAAAAAGTTGAACTTTTGTGAAATGTGAACTTATTATCAAATTTCTTGATTTTTTTTTTAAATTCACACACTTGACGCAGGAGCGAACGACGCAGTGGGCTGACCCAACAGCTAGCGAAGCTTTTTTGCTTCTTCTTTTCATTTTTAGTCATTTCTGTTTCTTTTTTCTTTTCTTCATTTTTCTTCTTTTGTGTTTGTTCAATTTCTTTGGTTTGTTATTTATTTTTATTTTTCTTTTCTCCTTTTTTTCAATATATTCAATTTTTGTTTGTTTTTCCATAAAATGTTCAGTTTTTGGAAAAATATTCTCAAAAATCGAAAAATGTTCTTGTTAAACAAAAAAGTTCAAAACTTTTGAAATTCATAAAATGTACCAGATTTCAATTTTTTGTTCACGTTTTCAAAAAATGTTCGCACTTCCCAATTTGTTCGGGATTTTTAAATTCTGTTCTCCGTTTAAAAATTTATTCTTATTCAAAAAATGTTCGTGCTTTAAGAAATTATTTGCGCTTCCAAATTTGTTCTACGTTTCAACATTTGTTCTCAAGATTCAAAAAAATGTTCATGCGTTAAAAAATTGTTCATGCTTTCAAATTTGTTGTTTGTTTCAAAATTTGTTCTCAAGATTAAAAGAATGTTCATGCTTTAAAAATGTTCATGTTCAAATTTTGTTCTTTAAATCAAAAAAAATCATGATTTTAAATTTAGTTAAAACTAAAAAATATTTCAGAAATTTTCAAAATTTGGTCGTCTTTGTCAAGATTGTTCACAAGTACAATTAAAAAAAATTCAGAAATTTTCAAAATGTTCTGGTTTTCAATTTATTTTTCCCTATTTTAAAAAATGTTTGAGATTCCAAAAATTTTCTAATTTCTTTTCACAAATTTGAAAGTGTTTGCCTTTTTCTAAAATTGTTCGCAATTTTAAATAATGTTCTTGTTTTCAGCTTTGTTCCTTTTTTATCCCCAAAAAATGTTTGCATTTTCACACAATGTTCTAATTTCAAAATTTTGTTCACAAGTTATAAAATGGTTACATTATTAAAAATATTTACCTTTTCCAAACAGAAAGTAACATTTCTTTAAATTGCGGTCTTTTTCGCGGCTTATAGTTCATATATGCTGGGCTACCTTTTTTGACATGAAATCTCAGGAATTACGGTGGCTAGCTGCTTGTTTGCCTGGAGCAAGGTAGCTTGTTCGATCCCTCACTCACACTTTAGTTCATTGTAGTTTAGTGAACTGATATTTTTAGTTTTGTCGCTACTGTTAGTTTCTTTTAGGTTTGTGTTGCCAATTTAGCATAAGAACTAGCTAGTCCTATTTGCTAGCTCAGTGCATACATCAATAAGAAGACGCAGGTTTGATTCCCAGCGGCTGCAATCCTTTACGTGATTTTTTACCTCGCGCCTTCTTTACCTCGCGGACGTGGTGCTCCTGCAACATGGGCCAGCCCAGGTGAGCTGATCCTGTGCGAAGTGCGACTCCTTGCCGCAGCGAGCGGCGTATAGGAGCTCCCGGGTATAGGTGAGCGGCTAGGGAAAATCCTATTTGACGCTCGCTGCGTAAGCAGTCGACCGATCGCATACAGGGAGTGATCAGCAGGGCCGGCCCATCTCCCACTGTAGGCAGTTTCGGTTTTGGAAACTTTCTAGCAGTTTCCCAGCCGGTTTTCATCGGTTTTGGGAACCTTCTAGAAGGTTCCGTAAGTTGGTTTTCTATTTCCCTTCTTTCTTCTTTTTCTGTTTCCTTTCGTTTTTTTCCTGTTTCTTTTTTCTTTTTCACTCCTTTTTTTCTTTTTCTTTTTCACTCCTTTTTTTTCTTTTTCTTTTTCTCTTTTCCCCTTTTTCGTTTTCTTTTTTCTCTTTTAAGTTTATTTTTAGTTTTTAAATGTTTGTATTTTTTGAAAAATGTCTGTAAATTTCAAAAAATGTTTCTATTCATCATAAATTGTTTATAAATTTAAAAAATGTTTTCACTTTCGAATTTTGTTTAGTAATTAAAAAAATGTTCCCTTTTCCAAAAAATGTTTGTGCTTTTTCAAAATTTATGCGGAACTTTGAAAAATGTTCCTGTTTTCAATTTTGGTTCAGAAATAAAAAAAATGTTCATGCTTTTACGAAAAATGTTCCTGTTTTCAAATTTTGTTCAGAAATTCAAAAATTGTTCGGGAATTTAAAAAATGTTCTTGCTATTCAAAAATTGTTTAGAAGTTCGAAAAATGTTCCTTCTTTAAAATTTGGTTCACAATTTATAAAAATGTTCGTCCTTTTACGAAAAATTTCCCCGTTTTCAAATTTTGTTTAGAAATTCAAAAAATGTACTTGCTATTCAAAATTTGTTTAGAAGTTCAAAAAATGTTGCTGTTTCAAAAAAAAATCAAAATTTAGTAAATTTTGGCAAATTTGAAAAATTGGTCGGAATTAAAAAAAGGCAGCTATACTTCCGGGTGCTACAGTACAAAAATGTTCGTATTTTGATTTTTTAAAAATGTTTCAGAATCTCGCGCTGATGTTAGTTCTTGAAATTTTCGGGCTGTGTACTAGACAACAACTGTCGTCATCTCCCGTGGCTAGCTACATGCGCTCACGAGCGGGAGGGCTGGAATGATCCCTAGCTAGTGCACTGCATTTTTTTGCGGGATTTTCAGTTTGCGCCGTTTGCTACTGCACCCGCAAATGGGCCGACCCAACATAGCGTCGTCTGTGCATTTGCTTGGATGTTCGACGCAAAACGCGTGGAATAGAGCTCCCCGCGGCTAGACCGCTCTCAACGCGAGTTGGATGGTACGGAGGGCCATACTGTGCCGGCCCAGCTCACGTAGGCTACAGTCATGTTTTTTCTTTCAGTTTTTCTTATTTTTGCTCTAGTTTATAATTTGAATTATTCTGAATAAATATATATTGCAAAAACACATTACGTAAACATTTGAAAACATGTTACACAAGCATTTTAAAAAAATCGTATAGAGAAAATGTTACTCATGCATACAAAAAATGTACAGAAAAAATACAAATGTGTATGAAAAAATGATCATATATTGAAAAATGTTAGATGTGTATAGAAAAAATGTTGACCATGTACTAAAAAAATATTAATCTTGTATTTGAAATGTAAATCAAGCATTTGAAAATTTTCAAAATGAATAGAAAAATGTTAATTTCGTATTTGCAAATGTTAATAACGCATTTGACAAATGTTTAAAATGTGTATAGAAAAAATGTTCGTCATGTACATTTTTTTAAAACTGGTATCTGAAAGACATTAAACATGTATTATAAAAAATTATTAGATATATACCAAACATGTACAATATGTATGGCAATAGTAGACATCATGTTTTTTAAAAATGCTAATCATGTATTTCAAAATGTTAAATGTGTATATAAAAAATGTTTCTGATCTATAAGAAAAATGTTGAATGTGTACTAAAAAAAGACACCGATTGTAAACGAGAAAGAAACAGACAAAACCAAAGGAAATGAAAGAAAAAAGTAGTGAAAACCAAGTAAAAAACTTTGAAAACCAAAGAAAACAAAGAAAAAGAGAATGGATAGAAAAGATAACCCTGTGAAAACAGAGAAAAGAAATGAAGAAAATAGTTGAAAAAACAAAAAGATTGGAAAATAGTAATAAACGTGGAAAACCAGTGAAAAAGAGCTCTTTTCCTTTAAGTAGTTCACAATTTCTATTCTACCACGAACCTGGCAGGGACGCATTGGCCAACAGTGAGGAGACCCTGGTTTGATCCCTAACTTTCTCCCTTTTCTCTATTTTCTCTTGTTTTAATGGTGCGCTAGTGGGCCGGCCCACTATTGTAGACACTTCACACAAGAGCTTCTTTGCTTCTCGCTGTAAGCAATATATAGCTCTTTCGCTGCTGATAATGAAGATCGGGAGAGCTTCTATTGGACGCTCGCGGTGCGTCCAATATGCGAGCTTTCACAGAACTATCACACAAAACAGGTCGCCCCATTCCCACGAGTCGAATGAAAAATGTCAGCAAAAAAAAAATGCAAGCGAAGGAGTCGAACCCATGATTACACGCTAGATAGTAGTGTTGGCAGCCACAGGAGCTAGAGACTGAGGATGGCTTAATTACAATGCTACCGTCAAAGTATTATGTACACTTGTAGATCCTTTTTGTTTTCAATTTTTCAACATTTATTTGAAGAAAATGTGAAAAACAAATCCCTAAATTGTTCGGAAATTGTTTGAAAATCATGAACAAATTTTGAAATTCGAATAAACTTTTTAACGTGAACAACTATTGAAAACATGAAAAAATGTTTTGAATTTCCAAATGATGGACAATTTTGAAATATACATTAAACATTTTTGTGATAATACTTTGAAAAAATATTTAAATACACAATCAACATTTTTTATATACATTGAACAATTTTAAAATACATGATGAAAATGTTTTAAAATATGTTGAACATTTTATTAATATAGGGTGGACATTCCGTAAACATATGATGAACATTTTTGTATGATACAGAAAAAAAAAGTTAAAAAATAATATCAAATTAAAAAATAGATAGAAACAGAAAAAGAAGAAAAGAGAAAAGAGAATAACCAGCAGAGCGACCGTTGGTCGACTCAAACTGGAGGATCGGGTGGGCAGGCTTGAGCAAAGCCACGTTATTTCGTCGCTTTCTAGAGTCATCTTGCGTTGGAATATCCTATTTGGCGCTGCAGGCGCCCGTTAATGTAATTTCTGCAAACGGGCGCCTGCAGCCACGTTTACTGGGCTCGGCCCATTTGTGAATTTATTTTCTGTTTTAAAAAATGCGCATGCTGATGGAATCGAACCCGCGGCCCCTTCGCTGCGAGGGTTACGCGCTAACCAACAGACCACCGTCCCGCTCGTGTAAATCATCTTCCCTTCCTTTTTTATTTTACTCTTCAGTTCGTTATGTTCCTTTATCCTTTTCTGCCATTTTTTATTGTTTTCTTTAATGCGCGATTGTTTCTCACATTTCGTGAACCTCTTTTTCTTAATTGATGAACTTTTTTCATTAGATTACTTTAAAAAATTGATGAACTTTGTTTTACAAATTATATGAACTTTGTTTTAAATTTGATGAATTTTTTTCAATTTTGATGAACTTTTTTTAATTTTGATGAACTTTTTCAAAATTGATGATTTTTTTTTCAAAATCGGCGGACTTTTTTTCAGTTTTGATGAACTCTTTTTCCAAATTCGATGAGCTATTTCTAAAAGCGATGAACTTTTTTCAAAATTGATGAACTTTTTTCATAATCGATGAACTCTTTTCAAAATCAATGAACTAATTTGAAATTTGATGAACTTTTTCTTCTAATCGATGAACTTTTGTTTCAAATTTGATGAACTTTCTTCAAAATTTATGAACTTATTTTCATTAAAAATATTGACTTTAAAATAATGAATAGTTCAAAAGTGCATAATAACTAGCGTGGCTCTTATGGTACTTAATGCGTTTGCGTTTGTAATAAATCAGTAGTCTTCCCGTAGTCTACTGGTTAGCTGAGCAATACTTCAATTTCGAGTCGTGGTTCTTACGTATTTTTTGTTGCGAGACGTTTACTGCTCTGTTTCGTTCTTTCGTCCGTGGGCCAGCCCACTAGTGTTGCCTGTAGGCGCCCATTCGGTTCCACGGCGCCTGCAGTGGGCAATTAGGAGCTCCCTCTTGCGTTGCTGCGTATCGCTCTTTATGTGGCGCCCCTATGTCTTGCATTAAGCAAGATGGTGGGAACCCTCGCTGAAGGGTGGCGCCGGTTCAGCCGGCCCAGGCTCGCGGGAACAACAGCCTAATTTTTCATTTTTTTTATTTTGTTTGTACTTCCAAATATTTTTAATAAATATATACAAAAGTCAAACTACATAAAACATTTGAAAAATATTGCCTAAGCATTTGAAAAACGTTAAATGTGTATAAATTTTTTTTATCACGTATACGAAAAATGTAGACAAAAATATATGTATGACAATTTGATGATTTGTTTTTAAAAGATTAATAAAACATTTGACAAATTGTTTGAAAATGGTAATCAAGCATTTAGAAAAGGTAAAATGTGTACAAAAAAATGCTAACCCTATATTAAAACATTGTGAAAACAATGCATGATGTACATAAAAATGTTATTCAATAATTTGAAAAACCTGTTGAACGATTACTTACAAAATGTTAATCATGCATTTGAGAAAATGATAAATGTGTATAAACAATGTTAACCACGTATAA
Source organism: Triticum aestivum (assembly GCF_018294505.1). NCBI lineage: Eukaryota > Viridiplantae > Streptophyta > Magnoliopsida > Poales > Poaceae > Triticum > Triticum aestivum. The sequence continues at coordinate 409,471,693 of NC_057812.1, forward strand.
AAGAAAGGATGGAATTTTTGTTATCATGTATATAAAATTATTAATCAATAATTTGAAAAATAAAATGTAAACAAGTATTTGAAGAATGTTAATCAAGAATTTTAAAAAGGTTAACTCTGTTTCGATAAAATATTGACCATGTTTTAAAAAATGTCAATATTTAAAATGTTAATAGAGCATTTTAAAAAAATGATACATGTGCATATAAAAATGTTGACCATGTATTAGAAAATATGAATATTGTATTTGAAAAATATTAATCAGACATTTGTAAAAATTTAGAAGTGTATATAGGAAAATGTTGACCATGTATTAAAAAAATATTAAATCTGTATTGGAAAAAATTTAGACGTGTATTAGAAAAATGTTGTTGACATATACAAAAAATGTAGAATGAAAACCAAAAGAACAAAGAAAAAATATACAAAATAAACATAATAAAAACAGAAGTTGAAAAATAAAATCGAAGAAACAAAATGCAAAAAAGAATGGAAACTGGAGTAGAAACAAAGAAAAGAAACAACAGAAAAGGAAAGATGAAAAAACCTGGAAGAAACCAGTTCGAATCGCCTCAAGTAGGAGACGCCCCTACAACTTAGCATGAATGGGACTTGGACGATGTGGCTAGCAGCCCCCGTGAACTTCCCTGGACACCATGGATCAATCCTAGATTTTTCCCTTTCCTGTACTGTTTTTACCGTAGAACCTTCAACGAGACTTTCTACGGATTCGCTTAATGCTAGATCTAGTCGTTGCGTGGGTATAGAGACCAAACACGCCACACCACCCCGGTAACGCGCCTGTCCATTAGTCTGTTTTTTCTGGTTGTTCCTTTTGCCATTATTTCCCTTTTTCCACTTTATTTTTTTTTATTTTTTGCTCTTATTTAAAATTCTTGATATTGTCCAAATCGCGAACCTTTTCTCATATTCAAGATTTTCATTGGAACAAGCAAAACAACTTAAAACTCATAAACTTTTTTCTAAGAACGAGAAAATTTTAATATTTGTGAATGATTTACAAAGTCAGGATTTTTTAAATTCATGAACATTCTTTGTTATTTGTAAACATTATTCAAAATTTTCATTTTTGACACTCATGATTTTTCTTAAATGTGTATCTACTAAATGGTAGTGAACAATTTCTCAAACTCAAGAATATATCTCGAAATTGCAAATAGTCGTGATCGCTTTAGAATGTCGAGAACATATTTTCAAATTTGGAAATATTTTTTGAATTCATGAACATTTTCTCATCTGTGAATTGTATTTTAGTTGGTGAACATTTATTCAATCACGAAAATTTGTTTAAGTTTGGGAAAGAATGGGAAATACCTGACATGTTTTGAATCGATGGATATTTTTGAAATCATATTTTTTTGAATTGGCGAATATTTTTCTAATCATACACGTTTTTGCAATTAGTGAACATTTTTTCAAATTCCTGAAATTCTTTTAAAATCGTACACATTTTTTCGAATTTGTTAGTAAATTTCAAATTTTCATGTTTTTTCGGAAATCCCAAACGTTTTTAAAAAGATGAAAAATAAAGAAGAAAATAAAAATTTAAAAGTAAGTAAATGGTACGGAAAAACTTATGTGTCGCATTTTGAAAGAGAACTTTGCTGAAAAATGGGCTATCAGAATTTTGAAAAAAAAAAGAAAACCGCCCTGTTCGCACACCCGGGTGTGCATTTGCTTATAAACACTAATTTCAAAATGTTGGTCATATGTTCTAAAGATGTTAATTGTGTGTATAGAAAATGTTTCTCATGCATAGGAAAAATGTATATAAAAAATATATAATGTGTATGAAAAATATTGATCACATATTTTTTTCAAAAACTTATTCAAGTATTTGCAAAAGAATGTTAGTCAAGTATTTAAAAAATATTACTCAAGCACTTGAAAAATGTGAAATGTGTATAGAAAAAAATATTTGTCATATATACAGAATATATATATATATATATATATATATATATATATATATATATATGAAAAAATGTGATCATCCGTTATAAAAATGTTAAATGTGTATAAAAATGTGCGTCTATGAAAAATGCTGATCATGTATTTTAGAAAATGTTAATCAACCATTTAAAAATATTAATAAAGAATTTTAAAAAATGTTAATCAAGTATTTGAAAAATATGAAAGCATTTTAAAATGTTAAATGTGTATAAAAATGTGCGTCATGTATACGGAAAATTTATACAAAACAAAAACAATGTGTATGGAAAAATGTTGATCATATATGTTTGAAATGCTAAATGTTTATAAAGAAAATGTTTCTCAAGTGTATAAAAAATATAAATTGTGTATGAAAAATGTTGATAACGTATTTCAAAAATGTTAATCATGCATATTGGGAAAAACTGCTAATCCAGTATTTGCAAAATATTAATGAAGCATTTGAAAATGTTAATGTGTCTATAGAAAATGTTTGTATGGAAAATGAATGTTCATCATTAAACAATGTGAAATGTGTATAAAAAATGTTCCTGGGGTATAAAAAAATGTACATTGTGTATGAAAAATGTTTATTTCTGTTAAAAATATGTTCACCATGTATTGAAAAATGTTGACCATGTATTCGAAAAATGTTAATCTTGTATATGCAAAATGTATTTGATATATACCTTAAATGTGAAATGTGTACGAGAAATGTTATCCATAAATAATATTAGTTTTCAAAAAATGTAAATCATATATTTCAATATGTAGTGACCAGACCTCAAACAGTCTGATCTCTGTGCTCCGGTGTCATCCCTGGATCAGTAATGCTGACACCACACAGTACTCGGTGGATTTATAACAGAGTAGCAATCACACACTTATTACATTGAGTGTCTCAAAAGAAAACTTATTACAATAAATATGGCTTAAGGCCATCTAATAACGATAACAGCGGAAGGCTTGGAAGATAAGTGAGTCCATCAACTCCAACGGCATCACTGAGTATAGAACCATAACATAAAAACTCCTTAATCGTCGTCTGAAAAGTCTGCAACATTAACGTTGCAGTCCGAAACGGGTCAGCACATGGAATATGGTGGCAATGTAACACATAGAGAATAATGGAATGAAATAGCTATACTATATGCATATTTGGCTGGTGCAAAGCTCTATGGTTACAGTTTTGCATAAAGCCAATTTTTTCCCTACAACAAAGGAATAAATTTTATTTACTATCATGGTGGTTGTTAAACATTGAGAATGGTTGATAGCATCCTCAATCCCAATTAAACATCATCATTATCAAAACCCAACAAAATTAATTTAGAGTAACATGTTGAGATTCACATGATAATCCAAGTACTAGATACTCAAGTTGTACATAACCGGGGACACGGCTAACCATGATTAGTTTGTTACACTCTGCAGAGGTTTGCGCACTTTTCCCCACAAGACTCGATCACCTCCGTTTGGTTTCTCGCACTACATGGTGTTTGAGAAGACGGATGACCGAGACATAGTCTTTCAGAAGCACTAGCACCTTACGATGGATAGACCGTTACACCTACTTTCCCCTACATCTGCTAGTCTACCCTCTAAGAGTTCGCACGACTTAATCAACTATGCCAGAGCCCATAATGGCTTGTGGCTGCACACGGAAGTTTCTAGTATGAAAAATCTCATGATCCCTTTGGGCCTGGGTGGCGGTCCATAAAGAAAAACAGGAAATCCTGGAATACCCAGGTATCTCAATCCACCCAGATATGTGTTTAAGTTGCCACCTTAGATAAACCATTAATTAACAAACTCACATCTGTCATGGATATCACTCACCCAATCCACGTCTACTAGCATAGCATGGCATAATGGCAAACGTAGAAGTAACTCCCAAGGTTTGATAATAAAACAGGTAATAGGTACTACCTCAACTATTTCCCATCCCATAATTTAATTAGATCTTAATCATGCAATGTGTGATGATTAATCTAATGCAATAAAACTAGGTAGTAGGAAAGATATGATCAAAGTGTTACTTGCCTTGCTGATGATCCGCGAAACCTAGAGATTCGAAGTAACAGGCGGCGCACTCCGGGTATTCTATCGCAGACAAACAAACAAGCATACAATAAGTATTCATCTAATGCACAGGTAAAATTCAAATAAGAGATCTAACCAGAAGGTTCAATTTAAGAACTCCGGTTGGCAAAAAGAATCAAATCAAACGAATCAACAAAAGTCAAACGACGAAAAAAAACAACTTTGTTCTACTAATCTGGATCTAAGGCAATTTTTACAATAGCAAAAACTTGTTTAAGTCGGTTAAACGGATAGAGGGTTTCGAGACGAAACTACAGGCGCTTGAATCGCCTGATTCCGATAAACGAGACTAAAACGAAAATCGGATCAGAAATCGCGATCAAAAAAATCGCGGATTTAATCCGAGAAAAAGAAAAACGATGAACGTTCGCTAGAACGAATGAACGGACGAACGCTCGCTATTTAAATAAATCGGAAAAACTGATTTATTTAAAAAAACGAAACTAAAAAAACCGACGGAAAAACCAAACGGTTTTTTGAAAAAACACGGCGGCGCGAATTACGAGGTGACCTCGGGCGGCGAGTCGGCGAGGCGGCGGGCGGCGGCTCCGGCGACGGCACGAGGCGGCGTGCGGCGCTGGCGGCGGCGGCGGCGGGGCGGCGCGCTAGGGTTTCGGGGGCGCGGGCGGGCTGGCTTCGGCTAGGCTCCCCCCGTCTTATAAAGCCTACGCGGTCCGGAGTCCCGGTCGGACACGTCCCATAGGTCGGTGCGATTTTTTTTAAAATAATTACGCGCAGAAGAAAAATAAAAAGAAATACTATACGGACTCTAAAAATCTCGAAATAAATTTTCCCGGCCTTCTAAAATCAAGCCGCACAAGGTGAACATTTATTTGGGGCCTAAATGCAATATTGAAAAACGCACATTTTTCCTAAATTCAAATAAAATAACGAAAAACTCTGAAACAAAATTTTATTTGATTTTATTGTTAAATCCTCAATATTTCTTTATTTTGGGAAAGTCATTTTATTCCCTCTCTCATATTTTTGTAATAGAAATAATTGATGATAAAATAATTAAAACCAAATGATCCTATCTTCAAAATTTGAGAAAACTCAAATATGAAAATAACGAAATCCCCCAACTCTCTCCGTGGGTCCTTGAGTTGCGTAGATATTTCTAGGATCAAACCAAAAGCAAATAAATTATGATATGCAATGATGATCTAATGTATAACATTCCAAATTGAAAATTTGGGATGTTACAAACCTACCCCCCTTAAGATGAAGCTCGCCCTCGAGATTCGGGTTGGCTAGAAAATAGGTGAGGGTGGTCCTTGATCAAATCTTCCTCTCGTTCCCAGGTGGCTTCATCCTCTGTGTGGTGGCTCCACTGAACCTTGCAAAACTTGATAACCTTGTTGCGGGTGACTCGGCTAGCAAACTCGAGAATCTTAATTGGTTTCTCCTCATAGGTCAAATCATTGTCCAACTGAATTGTTTCCAATGACACTGTGTCTCTCAAGGGTATGTCAGCCATCTCCGCGTAGCACTTCTTCAACTGAGATACGTGGAACACATCATGAACTCCTGACAATCCTTCGGGCAATTCCAACTTGTAGGCCACTTCTCCCATACGTTCCAATACTCGGTATGGTCCTACAAATCGTGGCGCTAACTTTCCCTTAACACCAAAACGCTTTGTTCCTCGAAGTGGGGATACTCGAAGATAAACTCGGTCTCCGACTTCGTAAACTGTCTCCTTGCGCTTAGAATCTGCATAGCTCTTCTGCCTGGACTGGGCTATCTTGAGCCTATCGCGAATCAATTTCACCTTCTGTTCAGACTCTTTAATCAAATCAGGCCCAAACAACTGGCGGTCTCAAACTTCGTCCCACGACAACGGTGTCCTGCACCTCCTTCCGTACAAGGCTTCGAAAGGGGCCATTTTCAAACTGGTTTGGTAACTGTTGTTGTAAGAGAACTCTGCATATGGAAAATTCTCGTCCTAACTAGATCCGTAATCTAGCGCACAAGCTCTCAGCATGTCCTCCAAAATCTGATTGACTCTCTCGGTCTGTCCATCTGTACAGACATGAAAAGATGTGCTGAACTCTAGCCTGGTACCCAAGGTTTTGTGCAACTGCTTCCAGAACTTTGAGGTAAACTGGGTTCCTCTATCTAATACAATACTCCTCGGAACTCCATGCAGACATACGATCCTGGTCATGTATATCTTTGCCAACTTAGCACTGGTGTAAGTGGTCTTTACTAGGATGAAATGAGCTACCTTCGCCAACCGATCGACTACAACCCAAATCGAGTCATAGCCTGAACGAGTCCTGGGTAATCCCGTGATAAAATCCATGCCTAACTTATCCCACTTCCATTCGGGTATCGGCAATGGTTGTAACAATCCTGCTGGCTTCTGATGCTCTGCCTTTACTCTCTAACACACATCACAAACTGCTACATACTCCGCGATATCCTTCTTCATTCCGGTCCACCAGAAAATATCCTTCAAATCCAAATACATCTTAGTATTTCCTGGGTGAATCGAATACGGTGAATCGTGTGCCTCTTGCAGAATCAACTTCCTGATCTCCGGGTCATTGGGCACATAAACACGGTCTTCAAACCATAGGGTGTCGTGCTCATCCTCACGAAATCCTTTAGCCTTTCCTTCGCTCATTTTCTCCTTTATAGAGGCAATCTCCTTGTCAGTCTTCTGAGCTTCTCTGATTCTATCCATCAAAGTTGACTGAATCTCCAATGCTGCTACATAGCCTCTCGGAACTATTTCCAAACATAACTCTCGAAGATTTTCGGATAACTCACTTGGTATTTCTCCCGTCATTAGAGTATTAACATTGCTCTTACGGCTCAATGTTTCAGCTACTACATTAGCCTTTCCGGGATGGTAATGCAATCTCATATCATAATCCTTGATGAGCTCCAACCATCTCCTTTGTCTAAGGTTTAACTCCTTTTGCGTGAAAATGTATTTCAAACTCTTGTGATCCATGTACACCTCACAATGATTTCCAATGAGGAAATGTCTCCATGTTTTCAATGCATGCACTACGGCTGCTAATTCCAAATCATGCGTAGCATAATTCAACTCATGAGGTCTCAGTTGTCTTGAGGCATATGAAACAACTCTCCCTTCCTGCATAAGCACTGCTCCAAGTCCTCGACGTGAAGCGTCACAATACACCTCATAGTCCTTGGTCTGATCTGGCAAAATCAACACTGGTGAAGTAACCAAGCGTTTCTTCAACTCCTGGAAACTAGCCTCACATTCCTCAGTCCATTTGAACTTGGTATCCTTATTTAATAACTCCGTCATAGGCTTCGCAATCTTTGAGAAATTCTCAATGAATCTCCGGTAGTATCCTGCGAGTCCAAGGAAACTCTGTATCTCTCCAACCGTGGTTGGTGCTTCCCACTTGTTCACGGTATCAACTTTAGTGGGATCTACTGCTATTCCTTCTCCGGATATAACGTGTCCGAGAAATCCTACTTCCTTCAACCAAAACTCACATTTGCTGAACTTGGCATACAACTGATGTTCTCTGAGCTTACCAAGTACCAAACGCAAATGTTCCTTATGCTCCTCTTCATTTTTCGAGTAAACCAGGATATCATCAATGAACACCACGACGAACTTATCCAAGAACTCCACAAACACTTTGTTCATCATGTTCATAAAATAGGCAGGTGCGTTAGTCAGACCAAATGACATAACGGTATACTCGTACAGCCCATACCTGGTGGTAAAAGCTGTCTTAGGAATATCTTGTTCTCAAATCTTCAACTGGTGGTTATCCTGATCGCAGATCGATCTTGGAAAATACCTTAGCTCCTTGCAATCGATCAAACAGATCATTGATCATTGGTAGTGGGTACTTTTTCTTAATCGTTACTTCATTCAATCCTCGATAATCAACAACCATCCTTAACGATCCATCCTTCTTCTCCACTAGAAGTACTGGCGATCCCCAAGGTGAAGAACTTGGGCGAATATATCCCTTATCCAGTAACTCTTTAATTTGCTTCTTAATTTCCACCAAATCCTTTGCAGGAATCCTGTATGGTCTCTTTGATATTGGCCCTGTGCCTGACAATAGCTCAATCAAAAACTCAATATCTCTATCCGGAGGCATGCCTGGTAACTCCTCTGGAAATACTTCAGGGAAATCCCTTACCACTGGTACATTCCTCCTGCACAACTCCTGTTAAACAATTTACTTGAGTCCCTTTTGGCACATGCCGGGATACATACTTGATCCTTCTCCCTTCTGGGGTGGTAAGAAAAATTGTCTTACTGGTGCAATCGATGTTTCCTCCGTACATTGACAGTCAATCCATACCCAGAATTACAGCCAATCCTTGTGATTCCGAAATGATTAAATCCGAGGGAAACACATGCCTACCTATACTCAATGGCACTTGAAAACATCCTTGACTAGCCATATACTCCGCTCCTGGTGAGCTTACTAGCATAGGTGTTCTAAGAACCTTAGTGGGCAGGTTATACTTATCCACAAATCCCCTTGATAGGTATGAATGCGATGCACCAGTATCAAAAAGAACGAGTGCAGTAAATGACTTAACCAAAAATATACCGATTACGGCATCCGGCTGCTCTTCAACCTCCTCCATGTTAACGTGGTTCACCTGTCCCCTGTTGAAAGGGTTCGGCTTCTTCCCAGAACTTCCATTGCCATTCTGGCCTTCAGGACATTCATTGGCATAATGTCTGATCTTCTGGCACTTAAAGCAAGTGACTTGGCTCAGGTCCTTCTTGGCTGGGGTTGATGGGTTGGTGCGATTCTGGCCATTGCTTCCTCCATTCCCATTACCATTCTTGGTGCCATTGTGATTGTGCGAGCTACCTCCTCCATGGGTATGCTGAAAATGTCCTCCCGGTCTAGGGGTGAAACGTGGCTTCTACTGAGCTCCTGAATTGTACTTTCCTTGTCCATACTTTCTCTTGCGGTTCTCAATTTGTTGTTGCTTGCCTTCAATCATAAGAGCATGGTCTACCAACTCCTGGTAGTTGTTGAAGGTTGCTACCATCAACTGCATGCTCAACCCATCATTCAGTCCTTCCAGAAACTTCTCCTGCTTAGATGCATCCGTAGCAACGTCATCTGGGGCATAACGTGCTAATTTACTAAAGTCCTCCACATACTGGCCAACTGTCCGTCCTCCTTGGCGCAAGTTGCGAAACTCACGCTTCTTCATGGCCATAGCTCCTGCTGAAACATGGGCAGTACGAAAGGCCTGCTGAAACTGGTCCCATGTGATAGTGTCGACAGGGAAAGTGGCTGTGAAATTCTCCCACCATGATGCTGCGGGTCCTTCAAGCTGATGTGCGGCAAACTTCACCTTCTCCGCATCTATGCATCCTGCTGTGGTCAACTCTCTAGCTGTCTTGCGGAGCCAATCATATGCTACTATCGGCTCGGTGCTACTGGAAAACACCAGCGGATTCAGCCTAAGAAAACGGGCTAAGTGATCAACAGGTGGTGGTGGTGGTGGGTTGTTTTTGTTGTTCCCCTGATTCTGATTCTAGACTAGCAACTGCATCAATGTGTTCTGCTGCTGGATCAACTGGGTGAGCTCCGGTGGAAATGTAAATCTGGGGTCACATCTCGGAGGCATCTGAGGGTTTAGAAAATATGAGATGTAGGAATAGAGGGGGTCTAAAGAGAAAACACTACCCATATGCACATAAGGAAAAAGCAAACAATTCACTTCATTCAATCAAACAAGGGCATACAATCGATCTAACTATCGCAAAAGTGCTCGGACTACTATATTTACATGGTGGACTACTACTACTGATGAGGTGGTCTACTAGAAATATTCCTCGGTTGCAGACTCCATGATATCTGCTCCGGCTTCATCAACATAGTCATCATCGCTATCATCTGGGTCCGAGTCGGTGTCGTCGATGATGATGTAGTCTTCCGGGCGAATCTCCTTGGGTTCTTCGTCTTCATCTACTGGTGTAGGGTCTCCCATAAATATTGCTAGCTTCATTATTAGGTCGGCATTCTTATCCACTAGTACTTCAATTTCCTCTTCATAATCTCCACGTGTAGCCTTGAGTTCTTCCTCCAGTTCCTTGATTCTTGTCCTTGCCTTCTTTAGGTCTATCATGTCGGCGCACATCTGGTTCTCCTGTCGTCGAATGTGCTGGTTTAACTCCTGGATAAAAGCTGCAATTGATCTATCCTTTCTGGTGCTGATCATCTCCCAGTTCTCATCTCTGCACCCACAAATCTGGTAGATAGTATCCTTGAGATAATTGCGGTAGACTTCTCCAATGCGTCCCATGGCGATGTGAGCTGCCATGCTCTTTCCTAGACTCCAAGTTGGGGCATCAAATGAAAACTCTACGGGCTCAGTGACTGGCATGAATGTCCTTCCTAGAATTTGAACTTGAATCATCCAGCGCTCTTCTTCAGGTAAAGTGGCGTTGTAGGTTCCGGTGAAGCTTGGTACTCCTATGTTCAGGTATCTCGTGACTTCCTTCAAGTGACGTCCAAAGGGTGTATCTTCATCCGGTTGCATGAACTTGTTCCTTGCATCCGCCATCCTAAAGAGTAGAAAAGATGAGAAGTCAGAAAGAGAAGAGAGTGAATAGTGTTCTAGGTCTTTAGCTTAGTGGTCGTGTCCTACTGTTAGCGTGTGCTCTGATACCATCTCTGTAGCGACCAGACCTCAAACAGCCTGATCTCTGTCCTCCGGTGTCATCCCTGGATCAGTAATGCTGACACCACACAGTACTCGGAGGATTTATAACAGAGTAGCAATCACACACTTATTACATCGAGTGTCTCAAAAGAGAACTTATTACAATAAATATGGCGTAAGGCCATCTAATAACGATAACAGCGGAAGGCTTGGAAGATAAGTGAGTCCATCAACTCCAACGGCATCACTGAGTATAGAACCACGACCTAAAAACTCCTTAATCGTCGTCTGAAAAGTCTGCAACATTAACGTTGCAGCCCGAAACGGGTCAGCACATGGAATATGCTGTCAATGTAACACATAGGGAGTAATGGAATGAAACAGCTATACTATATGCATATTTGGCTGGTGGAAAGCTCTATGGTTACAGTTTTGCGTAAAGCCAATTTTTCCCTACAACAAAGGAATAAATTTTATTTACTATCATGGTGGTTGTTAAACATTGAGAATGGTTGACAGCATCCTCAATCCCAATTAAACATCATCATTATCAAAACCCAACAAAATTAATTTAGAGTAACATGTTGAGATTCACATGATAATCCAAGTATTAGATACTCAAGTTGTCCATAACCGAGGACACGGCTAACCATGATTAGTTTGTTACACTCTGCAGAGGTTTGCGCACTTTTCCCCACAAGACTCGATCACCTCCGTTTGGTTTCTCGCAGTACATGGTGTTTGAAAAGACGGATGACCGAGACATAGTCTTTCAGAAGCACTAGCACCTTACGATGGATAGACCGTTACACCTACTTTCCCCTACATCTGCTAGTCTACCCTCTAAGAGTTCGCACGACTTAATCAACTATGCCAGAGCTCATAATGGCTTGTGGCTGCACACGGAAGTTTCTAGTATGAAAAATCTCATGATCCCTTTGGGCCTGGGTGGCGGTCCATAAAGAAAAACAGGAAATTCTGGAATACCCAGGTACCTCAATCCACCCAGATGTGTGTTTAAGTTGCCACCTTAGATAAACCATTAATTAATAAACTCACATCTGTCATGGATATCACTCACCCAATCCACGTCTACTAGCATAGCATGGCATAATGGCAAACATAGAAATAACTCCCAAGGTTTGATAATAAAACAGGTAATAGGTACTACCTCAACTACTTCCCATCCCACAATTTAATTAGATCCTAATCATGCAATGTGTGAGGATTGATCTAATGCAATAAAACTGGGTAGTAGGAAAGATATGATCAAAGTGTTACTTGCCTTGCTGATGATCCGCGAAACCTAGAGATTCGAAGTAACAGGCGGCGCATTCTGGGTATTCTATCGCAGACAAACAAACAAGCATACAATAAGTATTCATCTAATGCACAGGTAAAATTCAAATAAGAGATCTAACCAGAAGGTTCAACTTAAGAACTCCGGTTGGCAAAAAGAATCAAATCAAACGAATCAACGAAAGTCAAACAACGAAAGAAAACAACTTCGTTCTACTAATCTGAATCTAAGGCAATTTTTACAGTAGCAAAAACTTGTTTAAGTTGGTTAAATGGATAGAGGGTTTCGAGACGAAACTCCGGTCGCTTGAATCGCCTGATTCCGATAAACGAGCGAAAAGTTATACTAAAACGAAAATCGGATCAGAAATCGCGATCAAAAAAATCGCGGATTTAATCCGAGAAAAAGAAAAACGACGAACGTTCGCTAGAACGAACGAATGAACGAACGCTCGCTATTTAAATAAATCGGAAAAACCGATCTATTTTAAAAAACGAAACTAAAAAAAACTGATGGAAAAACCGAACGGTATTTTGAAAAAAACGGCGGCGCGGATTACGAGGCGACCTCGGGCGGCGGGTTGGCGAGGCGGCGGGCGGCGGCTCCGGCGACGGCAGGCGGCGGCGCGGCGGCGGCGTGCAGCGTTGGCGGCGGCGGCGGGCGGCGCGCTAGGGTTTCAGGGGCGCGGGCGGGCTGGCTTCGCCTGGGCTCCCCCCCGGCTTATAAAGCCTACGCGGGCCGGAGTCCCGGTCGGACACGGCCCGTAGGTCGGTGCGATTTTTTTTAAATAATTACGTGCATAAGAAAAATAAAAAGAAATACTAAACGGACTCCAAAAATCCCGAAATAAATTTTCCTGGACTTCTAAAATCAAGCCGCATAAGGTGAACATTTATTTGGGGCCTAAATGCAATTTTGAAAAACACACATTTTCCTAAATTCAAATAACATAACGAAAAACTCCGAAACAAAATCTTATTTGATTTTATTATTAAATCCTCAATGTTTCTTTATTTTGGGAAAGTCATTTTATTCCCTCTCTCATATTTTTCTAATAGAAATAATTGATGATAAAATAATTAAAACCAAATGATCCTATCTTCAAAATTTGAGAAAACTCAAATATGAAAATAACGAAATCCCCCAACTCTCTCCGTGGGTCCTTGAGTTGCGTAGAAATTTCTAGGATCAAACCAAAAGCAAATAAATTATGATATGCAATGATGATCTAATGTATAACCTTCCAAATTGAAAATTTGGGATGTTACACAATATTGGTACACCTGTATATAAAATATGATTCTAATGTGTACACAAAATGTAGAATGTGTACTGAAAAATGATCACATGTGATGAAAAAACAAAGAAACCAAAAAAAGGACAAAACAAACAAACAAACCCAATAATAATATGGAAAACAAAGGAAAATAAAAACAAAAAAACCAATGCAAAAGTATGGAAGCAATGAAAACCGAGAAAAGAAGGAAAAGCGAAGAAAAATGATGAAAACTATGAAAGAAACAAGGATAACTGAAGAAAGATACAAAAAATAGGAAAGAATAAAAAAAACCAATGAAAACGAAGAGAGAACAAAAGAAAAACAAAAGAAGAATGAAAAGAAAGAAAACTGAAAAAACCAAAAATAAAATGAAGAATACAAGTGAAAACATAAATGGAAAACAAAACAAAAACCAAAGAAACACGTGAAGAAACAAAAAAAGAAAAAGGGAAAACTGAACGAATAAAACCAAAGAAAAATGAAAACAAACCGAATGAAGAAAAAAAAACCTGAAAAATTTATGTAAAACAATGCAACACAGTCAGTATGTGGGTGGCCGAGAACTGTAGCGGCCCGAGGAAGCTTCAAGCGAGGCCACAACCAAAATCACTATTTAAGGAGTACTCTTTGTTCGTCTAAAAAAAGAAGCACTCTTTGCAAAGGTTATTCCTATCTTCCTAGGTTGCGATAAGTGGCGCACTTGTATATGTGCCACTTGTCGCAACCTGGGACTTTTCCCTTTTTTCGTATATTAGTTATTCAAAAATATTTTCTCTCCTAAACCGTGCGTCGAAATCTTGAACCGGTTTCACTGTTTGATTCCTTGCGTCGATATTTTTAAAATTAGATCACATGTTGATAGGTTTCGATGAACTTTTTTTCACGAAGTAACCATAGAAAAAGAAGTAATCAGGAGCACCTTTTTTTCTTTCCGAAGAGGCACAACCGTGCCTCTCGCGGAAATCATTTTCTAGGAGGCGCAACCGTGCCTCTCGCAGAAGCAAATATGTACCTCCACAGAAGTGAATGTACGCCGCTCGCGGAAGGAAAACAAGTTTTTTAGGCATGACTCTGCCTCTCATAGAACCAAATTCGTGCCTCCACGAGAAGTAAATATGTGCCTCTCATAGAAGGAAAATAAGAAAACACATTTTTTTTCTTTTCTAAGAGGCACGACTGTGCCGCTTGCAGAAGCAAATCCGTGTCTCCACAAGAGGTAAATCTGTGCCTCTCGCGAAAATAAATCTGCTCCACGAGATGTAAATATGTGCCTCTCTCGAAAGGTAAAAACATATTTTTCTTGCTCACGACTGTGCCCCTCCCTGAAACAAATCCGTGCCAACACGAAAAGTAAACCTATGCCTCTCACGAAAAAAGTTTTTTCTTTTTTCGAGAGACACCACTAGGTATGTTGTAGGGTGGAACCCTAATTGATGATCTTTTCACAGAGATACATGACTAGGTGTGATGTAGGGTGGAACCCTAATTGATGATATTTTCACAGAGAGACACGACTAGGTGCGTTGTAGGGTGGAATCCTAATTGATGATCTTTTCACACTTAGAGGGATAAAAGGAAGAACAACAAGAACAACACGAGGAATCTCTCAACAAAACCCAAATCACACATGCACTAGAATAGCATACATGAGATCCACAAGTATAACATGAACAATCAAGGGAAAATAGCACAAAGGTAAGGTTCTTCTCAAATGCAAAGGAGATGAGGTCTTGATGATCTAGAGAGATCCTTCTCCCTTAGGAGGTCTTGATAATCATATGATGGGGATCCTTCTCCCTTGAGAGGTCTTGATCCCCAAGATGGAGGTACAATGAGCAAAGCTGTAACGCCCCGGACACGCCCCCGATGGTCGTTACTCCTGGCGGGATCTAGACTGGCCCCACAGATCAATACTAGTCTTTTCTGCACACTTTGTCCTCACTCGTGCACAACCGGGAGCAACTTCCCGGTCGGTCACCCATCCTGAAACTACTCCAAGCTGAGCACACTTAACTTTGGAGTTCTGTCCGAATGGGCTCCCGAAAAAGAAGGAATTCCTTATTGATATGAGTAGTCTATCATCCCTAATAAGCCAAGCTATCACATACACCCCACTCAGAGGAACCGACGTCCTCGTCGGGCCACAAGAACGTTCCCTCTTGGCACATACGTCTATGCATCCAGTCCGGTACATGTGCCATGCAGTGTGCCACGACGGGTCACAAACGTCATGAACAACATGACCACGCACATGTCCGCAAACATCCGTGTAACCGCGAGGGTCGGCTCTGATACCAACTTGGAACGGCCCGGACACACCCGCCGGTGGTCGTTACTCCTGGCGGGATCTAGACTGGCCCCACAGATCAATACTAGTCTTTTCTACACACTTTGTCCTCACTCGTGCGCACCCTGGAGCAACTTCCCGGTTGGTCACCCATCCTGAAACTACTCCAAGCTGAGCATGCTTAACTTTGAAGTTCTGTCCGAATGGGCTCACGGAAAAGAAGGAATTCCTTATTGATATGAGTAGTCCATCATCCCTAATAAGCCAGGCTATCACATAACACTCTGGTTAAAATTCTAAGCTTTTTCTCAATGTTATCCATTCCATCTGCCCCAAGTTGCCTTTGTTTTCCCGCCCTCCCACCCTTTCTTTTCTTCAAGGATTCAGATTTCTTAATCATGTATCCTTTTATTGATGGGGAGTCTCTCCATTCTTTTCCGTCAATGTTCTTACCCGGTGATTCTCATGAAGATGCTAAGGAAGCTTCAAGCTCTTTATTCTTCATTCTTTTCTTCTCCGGTGGATTCAATTCAAGCTTTATCAATCATATCCTTTTCTCATTTCAAATGTGTTATCATGCCGGTGCACCTCTTAATCATCCACTTCTCGCTATTCAATTGTTCCGGAGTGTTCAAGATATCTCGAAGATTCGTGTTTCCACTCTGCATTTGTTCAAGCTCTTTCGAGGATGTTATCTCATTCAAGCCATTTAATTCAATCGGTGCAATCTCTCTTTTAAATTGTTCAACGGTGTATCTTTTGAGTGGGCCCTAACCCACAGGGCTTTTTCCAGGATCTTACCTAACTCTTCTATTTCTGTAGCTACTCTCAAATTCTTCTCCAAGTTTGACGTAAGAATGAGTTATGATCAGTCAAATGCCTTCTCCAGGATCTTTCACATTCTTTTCATCATTGGTTCAACCTTTCTAATTTCCATTCCCGAGTGCCTCAACAATTCAAGGTGGTGTTTCTCATCATCATTATCAACATTTGAAGACCGGAGAAGAGTTTTTCCTCCAAACCTTATCCGTTTCTCTCAAAGATGCGAAGTTCGAACTTGCTGCCATCCTCTCATAATTGTTTTTGATTGTGAGAATTCTTTTCACCCATCCGGAGCAATTCAGGAGTCTTTTCAGTTTGATTCTCCGGAGCCCGTCATCTCAGAATTATTCATTCCAGCTTTCAACTCTTGTTCTCAAATCCTACCGGTGCATCATCCAAATATTCTCTAATCAAGCATCTTCGTTCATTTGCTAATTCTTCCCGGTGGTTCTCTATCTTTTCCTTGATCGTTTTTTAGTTCTTATGGTGGTTCATTCAATATTTCTTTTCCTTCATTATCATATTAATTCATTCGTTGTTTTCCAAACCCCACCTGGGGATCCATCAAGACCTTCCCAAGTTTGTGCCATATCTATCTTAATCCGTTCTACGAGAATAAGTAGTATGCCAAATCCGTTGCTTGTCATTGATCTAAATTGGTGAAGGATAAGCATAATGTAATTCGTATTCTTGTTTCATCGAGTGAATTCAATTCCTTATTCCGGAGGTTCATCAAATTCTCGGTTTCAATTGTTTCATCTTTTCTTTTCTGGAGTTCCAAGTTTTCCTTGGTTATCTCATCAAGAAGCTCCACCTAATCATTGCAAGGTTTCACCTTGTGTTTTCAACTTCTCTTTCTTTCTATCATCCTTTTATTACCGGAGTTCTTCATGGAGGCTCAACATGGTGGCTCGTCAAGGATTCTTTTCATTCTTCAATTGTTCTTCAAGATCTCTCTAGAAGTCATGACCTGCCAAGCTATACTCTAAAATAAACATGGTGTTTAACACATGTCTTGTTTTGAGGAGTTCAACCATTATCCATCTTGCATTTCTAAGTGCAGTTCTTCCTATCTTATCTTTTGAGGTGGTGTTATGTCATTCTTGACTTTGAGTTCGTGTTTCATGATTCACATGTTGTCAAGAATGAGATATTTTAAATCCACCAATCTCTTCATTGGAATTATCTTGGGTTATATTTCACCTAAAGCTTTCCCTAGGGATTGTTTCTATTTATGGTTCTCATAAAGGACCCAAGTTCTTCATTTATCCTACCGGTGAAATAAGTATCTCGTCTCCTTGTTCATATCAATCCAATCTATTGTTTTTTGTTAGTGGCGGAATTTCACCTCAAGATTTTGAGATGTTTTGCATAAGCCCACAACAAGCTTACTCTTTTCGTTGTTGGTTTTCCAACAACTCCGTTCGACCCTTCTCCTAAAGATGCCCTTTCAAGCTCATTTGACGTAGACGATGTTGTTTCTCCCTTCGTTCTTTTGATTCTATTCTTACATTTGTTCCGGAGGCATTGTGATGTTGCTCTCTTCGACCCATCATCTTGTTTTGTCAAGTTCATGTTCAATTCCTTCCATTTACAGTCAGAGTGTTGTCCAAATTATATCATTCTTTTCCTTCTCTATCTTGTTTAACCAGAGTGTCGTGTATGTCATTCCTCGTCTAACCGGAGTCTCATCCAAGTGCTTTCATTTTGCCAAGTTCATATTCTATGCCTTCCTTTTCCAACCAAAGTGTTGTCGTAATTGATCTATATCGTTCCTTGTACATCTCGTTTCAACCGGAGTGCTTGCATGTACTTCTTATCCATTGCAACTTTTTTCTTATGTCTTTCAACCTACAAGGTTCCCATAATGTTCCTTGTTCCTTTTTTCTAACGGGGTGTTTTCAACTTTGTTCATCTTTGGTGTATTCTTTTTTCAATTTGTTCAACCTCGCAAGGTTCTTTGGTTTCAATCAGTTGTCCAAGAAGTAGCTTAGTTTTACCTCTTCTCTTCCTCTTCCGTTTCCCTCCGGTGGCATCCCTAGATCTCGGCACGAGATCCTCTTGTAGTGTGGAGTGTTGTAACGCCCCAAATCCGATGCGCCAGGTGTCCTCCAGTTATTCGCTGTTGTTGCCATGTCGTTTGCTTGCGTGTCGCATCTTTGCCATGTCATCATGTGCATTGCAGCATCATGTTTTCAAAATTTGCATTCGTCCGGGTTCCCCAGTTCTCCCCATTGTCCGTTCTGAGCCCAGATACACTCGCACGCGCCTGCGGCATGTCCGAAATATTATTTTATTAGTGGCCGGAAATGGTCTAGGAATGGGATGAAAGTTGGCGTGCGGTCTTGTTATAGTGTAGGTGTCAAGTTTCGTCACATTCGGAGCTCGTTTGATAGCCCAACCGTTAAACATATAGCGGCACTATAGCCGGTCATACTTCAGACGTTTTCGGTCTCCGGAAACTGCTGTCGGGCCTCTCTCTCTTTTCTCTCCTCTCAGCCCAAGGCATTCTGCACAGCCCACAAGTTCCAACCGACCCCTCGCGTGAGCGTCCGAAACTTCCCCAGACCCGACCCGGGCAGTCGTTACCGTTGGGTCCGGATCATCCCCAAACACATATAAAATATCTTTGTTTTATTTATTTGACTCCCCAACCTATATTTTTCTCGACCGTCCGATTTAAAATCGGAGGAACCAAATACCCCTAAACCTAGCCACACTTGCTATATATAGTCCACCCTTAGTCTTTTTGGACAAACCCTAAAATCTAGGGACTTGTCCCGTCGAGCCGCCGCCACCCGCCGCATCTTCATCGGGATCCCCATCACCCCAATCCAGCGCCTCCACTATTTTCCCCCGATCCCTCTGCCTCCACTCGCTGCCTCCACCGCACATCCATCCAGCCGACCGTCCCCGCAATAGAGCAAGCCATGGCCACTCCTACATCGCCTCGCGCACGAGCGCCCAAGCCCCTCGATCCAGCCGTCCAGGAGGCCGCCGCCGTGGACACCAGGCACCATCTCCCCGATGCCTCCTCCTACCCATGTCGTTTCCCTCTGGATCCCTCTCTCTTTCACTCAGTTTCCTCCCTCTCCCTCTCACTCTGGTTCACAGGAACGTCGCCATGGCCGCCGCGTCGACTTTGTCACCACCGAAGCCCCGGCGATGACCAGCACCCGACGCCGGCAAGCAACAGAAGCAACTCCCGCATCTCCGACTCCCGAGAACCTCCACCGTTGCTGTCTTAGGACCCGCCATGGAAAACCCCGTCGACCTCGCTGGCAGGAGCTCCAGCTCCACCACCAGGACTGGCCTTGTCCCACTCATCTCCGTCCCTCTCTCTTTCTTCCTCTGATTTCCTTTCTCACCTGCTGTCTCTCTTCTCCATGAAACTCACAGGAACTCCATGGCCGTCCCTAAGCCCGACCCATGGACAGCGGCTGCCGGAGCTCATCTTCCCCATCACCGCGCATGCCCGCCGTCAGCGAGAGTCCCAAGCCACCAACGCCCTGAACGGAATCCATCCAGGATCTCACCGCCGTCCGCTCCTTCCTTAAGCCTCCTCACCAACGCCGTACCCTGCCATCATCGTCTGTCCGGCGAGCCACCCGAGCCCCAGGTCGTCCCTCTCCTTCGCCCCGCTGCTCCCCCGCCTCAACTCCGGCCGGACCAGCTCGGTTCCCTGCTGCCTCGCCAAGTCCATGGAGCCGCCTTCCCATGCTCCTTCACCTCGCCTTGTCGTTCGAGGGCCGGCACCACCGCCGGCGACCACAAGGCAAGAGACCGCCATGGACGGCCGCCCAAGTCCGCCTTCCCGTGCCATGTCGCCGCCCTGCGCCTCAAGTTTCCCCTGTCGGAGCCCCGCGCATCACCCTATTCCTTCTCCTGGAACGAGACGACGAACAACAGCAGGGGAGCGCTCGCGTTGACTGCAGGGTGGCTCGCGTGGGTCCTAGCTCCAGCAACCGCGCTGCGTTGCTCTGTTTATGTCGAGCGAGTTGGAGAATGCTCGTGCTGCTTCTGTCGTGCGCCAGGTGGGCCACCGACCGGCCTCCAGCCCAGCTGCCTCATCCATCGACCTAGGCCTCAGCCCATGGGTGAGCAGCCCCCTCCAGCTCCTCTCCTTACACATTCAGGCCAGCCAGATTCGGCCCACATACATTTTTTTAGATCTGCGATATTGCTAATTAATCCGGAGACTGCAGTTTTACAGAAAAACCCTCTAACTTCATGCATATAATAACTCATGAACTATGCATCATTTGTAAAAAACTTTATATATGTAAAATGCTTATATTTTCATCTAATTTCATAAGATGTTGCTTTCATGCATGTTAAAAATGTTTAAAATGTTGTTTGTGTTTATTTTGCTTAATTGCCATGCTAAAATGCTTTACTTCATAACTAAATAATCGTAGCTCCAAATTTAATAATCTTTATATGTAAATGGGGTAGAAAAATGCCTAGTTTAACATGGTGCACTCATCTTGCATGTTTAATAACTCTAAAATATAGTTTAGGGCAGAACAGTACCAAATCTAAAATATGCACATGAGGATTTCTCCGGACTTGTTGCTTGTTGCTCCGGCCTCATTTAAACTTGTCTAGTTAGATAGTTTCTTTATGTTTCACCCCTTGCTGTGTTTAATAACATTTAATATTGTTGGGTACATAAACGAGAGAGAACTAAATAAGTCATGTGGTGTTTCGTCAATATGCAACTCGTTGCATATTGAGCTCCACTTAACTTGTAGTTTTGTTTGTGCACTTTGCCATGCCATGCCTCATTAAACCAGACATGCATCATCCTTGGTTGTGCATCATGCAATGTTTATGCTTGTGTGTTTACTATGTTGCTTGCTTCTTTCTGGGTTGCTTCTCTCGTTAGCTTCGGTTTCGTTCCGGAGTTGTGAGGATCCGTTCGACTACGTCCGTTTGTCTTCTTCATGGACTCGTTCTTCTTCCTTGTGGGATCTCAGGCAAGATGACCATACCCTCGAAATAACTTCTATCTTTGCTTGCAGTTGTTCGTTCTACCGATATGTCACGCTACCTACCATTTGTTTATCATGCCTCCCATGTTGCCATGTCAAGCCTCTAACCCACCTTCCTAGCAAACCGTTGTTTGGCTATGTTGCCGCTTTTGCTTAGCCCCTCTTATAGTGTTGCTAGTTGCAGGTGAAGTTGAAGCTGGTTCCATGTTGGAACATGGATATTTTGGGATATCACAATATATCTTATTTAACTAATGCATCTATATACTTGGTAAAGGGTGGAAGGCTCGGCCTTATGCCTGGTGTTTTGTTCCACTCTTGCCGCCCTAGTTTCCGTCATACCGGTGTTATGTTCCTTGATTTTGCGTTCCTTACGCGGTTGGGTGCTATGGAAACCCCTTGACAGTTCCTTTTGAATAAAACTCCTCCAGAAAGGCTCAACCTTGGTTTTACATTTTCCTAACAACCTATACCTTGCCCTTGGGAGTAATTAACCCGAGGGTCATCTTTATTTTAACCCCCCGGGCCAGTGCTTCTCTAAGTGTTGGTCCGAACTAGAGCCCCTTGCAGAGCCACCTCGGGGAAACTTGAGGGCTGGTTTTAGTTGTACGGATTGCTCATCCGGTGTTGCCCTGAGAACGAGATATGTGCAGCTCCTATCGGGATTGTCGGCACATCGAGCGGCTTTGCTGGTCTTGTTTTACCATTGTTGAAATGTCTTGTAACCATGATTCCGAGACTGATCAGGTCTTCCCGGGAGAAGGAATATCCTTCGTTGACCATGAGAGCTTGTGATGGGCTATGTTGGGACACCCTTGCAGGGTATAAACTTTCGAGAGTCGTGCCCGCGGTTATGCGGCATATGGGAATTTGTTAATGTCTGGTTGTAGAGAACTTGACACTTGACTTAATGAAAATGCACCAACCACATGTGTAGCCGTGATGGTCTCTTTTCAGCGGAGTCCAGGAAGTGAACACGGTCTTGTGTTATGCTTGAACGTAAGTAGATTCAGGATCACTTCTTGATCACTTCTAGCTTCTCGACCATTGCGTTGCTTCTCTTCTCGCTCTTATTTTCATATGTTAGCCACCATATATGCTTAGTGCTTGCTGTAGCTCCACCTCATTACCTTACCCTACCCATAAGCTTAAATAGTCTTGATCTCGTGGGTGTGAGATTGCTGAGTCCTCGTGACTCAAGGATACTTCCAAACAGTTGCAGGTGCCGATGATACCAGTGCAGGTGATGCAACCGAGCTCAAGTGGGAGCTCGATGAAGATCTTGGTTGTTGTTATGTGTCTTTTCTGGTTGATCAGTAGTGGTGCCCAGTTGGGACGATTGGGGATCTAGCATTTGGGGTTGTCTTCTTTTATTTTGGTTCCGTAGTCGGACCTTGATTGTACTCTGGATGATGTATGTTTAACTTGGTATTTGTGTGAAGTGGCGATTGTAAGCCAACTCTTTATCCCTCTCTTATTCAGTACATGGGATTGTGTGAAGATTACCCGTCTTGCAACAAATCTACCATGCGGCTATGCCTCTAAGTCGTGCCCCGACACGTGGGAGATATAGCCGCATTGTGGGTGTTACAAAAGCTCTCTCTAGTAATCTCAAATACTTTGCTAACCCTAATTCGGAGCTAGGAGATGAGTACTTATAGTCCAATGGGTAAGTTAGGGATACATGGGTCAAGGCCCCTTTCTCTGCACATAGACAGGCCGGTTATACCGGTCACCCAGACGGTTGTACCACTAGGAGTGGTTGTACTACTTTCCTAGAGGCGTGTACTGAAGTGGAGACCGGTAGTACCGGTAGGAGGACCAGTTGTACTAGTCGAGCTGCGGCTGTAGGAACAAGTGTGTGTGGGGGGGGGGGTGGTACCGGCCTTAAACCGCTTGAAAATGGTAGGTTTGCTAGGTGGAGCAGCAGTGAACCGGTAGTAGACCAGTTGTACTGGTATTTTTGGGCTGAGCAAAAATCCTCTCCATGTTCTTAGGGTCCCTCAAGCTCCTTTCCTTCTCCATGACTGATTCCTAGGTACCTAAGCACAAAAAGTTTCTCCATTTGAGATAGTAGCCATGTCTCAAGTGGGTCAAAGGGAAGTTCAACAAGGAAAGAGTTAACCTCGGTTCCAATAGCTCTTTCATGGGATCTTATCATTGGTCCAGTTGGTGCTTGACGAAACACTGTGGTGTCCATGGGGATGACTGAAGGATGCTTCGCATCATCTCCCACCCCCCCTTGGGAAAGATCCGGTCTCGGATCAATAACTTTATCGCCATGGAAGGGAGATAGGTCCTTGGCGTTGAAGATGTCACTCACGTTGTACTTATTGTGTGGGATGTCGATCTTGTAGGCGTTGTCATTGTACCATGCTAGCACCTTCAATGGCCCATCAACACGAGGTAGAAGCTTGGACTTGTGCTCGGTGGGGAAACGGTCTTTGCAAAGGTGTAACCACACAAGATCTCCGGTGTTGAACACCATGGGGTGCTTATTGATGTTTAGCTTGGTGGTGAGGCGATGTACTTGGCGGTCAATCATGTGCCTTGTATCTTCATGCATCTTCTTGAGGTAACTTTCCCTTGCGCCCGCGTCCATGTCTGTTCGTTCTTGTAGTGGTAGCGGGAGGATGTCTAATGGCGACAATGGGTTGAAGCCGTAGACGACCTCGAAGGGGGACTTGCCGGTTGTAGAGTGTCGTGCTTGATTGTAGGCGTACTCGGCGATGGGCAGCATTCATCCCACTCACTGATGTTTTTCTTGATCAACACACGGAGGAGCGTAGATAGTGTCCGTTTGGTGACTTTCGTTTGGCCGTCAATTTGTGGGTGATATGCCAAAGAGAACAGTAGTTGATTCCAAGCTTGGCGCATAATGTCTTCCAAAAGTAGCTTAGGAACTTGACGCCGTGGTCTGACACGATCTTCTTGGGCACTCCATACAACCTAAAGATTTCCCTACGAAAAATATTTTTAACATGTGAAGCATAGTCTATCTTGTTGCATGGGATAAAATGTGCCATCTTAGAGAAATGGTCCACAACAACAAATACGGAATATTTGCCATTTTGTGTTCTAGGCAACACAAGCACAAAATACATACTAATGTCTTCCCATGGGTGATACGGAATAGGAAGTGGCATATGTCTACCATGAGATTGAGCTTCTGACTTAGCTTTGTGACATGTAGAGCATCGGTTGGTGTAGCGTGCAACATCACGAAATATCTTTGCCCAACAGTAGTTGGTGGAGAGCGTCGCAAAGGTCTTGTTGCGTCCGAAGTGTCCCATAAGTCCTCCGCCGTGAGCCTCTTGCAAAAGCAAAAAACAAAGAGAAGACTCGGGAACACAAAGTTTGTTAGCCCGCATAAGATAGCCATCCTTGAGATAATATCGCTCCCAGTAAGTGTTAGCTTGACATTTGGCATAAGGAATCAAAAATGAAGGATCATGCACATACAAATCTTTAACGTGCCCAAAGCCAATAACATTCAATTCAAGTTGGTAACCAACATGCACTTGTGGGAAAAAGCATACACTACTACATTTTCTTTATCCTTAATGTACTTAATGACATAAGGAAAAGACTTAATGAATTCACTCCATTTGGCATGCCTTTTATTCAACTTGCACTGGTGCAACGAGCTGCTATACAAACGGGTTTTAACCCATTTCCATGACAGCATTTTAAACCATCGCTTAGTGAGTGTGTGTGATAGGGGGGTCCTCCCGACACGACCCAAAAACCGTCGGCTATAGGGAGCCATGATGCAGACGCATTGCCAAATGTAATCATATGCAATGTAGCAACATATCGCACACACCACATTCTGGTACGCATGTGGGGTTGGTGATCAAACGTTTCTAACGATGCTGTGAAACCAAATGGTGTTTCATAACCGTTTGGGAAGCAGTATCTAAGGCACATGGGCCAACTTATGAACTTTGTGCGATATGTGACCCATCACACACGAGTTTTCTGCGGAACTCATCTGCCATGCATGACACTATCGCACATGTTAGGCAAACAATTACCGTGTGCAATAATGTGCTATCAGAAATGGTTCAAGAGCCCCTTCGCATACATACAAGTGCCACAGATCATTTGTGATTTTTGGTGTATCACTGAAGTTTGCGGTATGAGTGACGTGTGCTTTCCGTTTGGGATCCCACACGTTTCCTGTAAAATTTATAGGAGGGATTGTATTTTACATTGGGCATGGTTTACTATAAGCTCTCGTGTGTGATAATGTGGTATCACAAACGGTTCGGGAGCCCCTACGCACACGTAGAAGTGCTGCAAATTGTCTACAATCTGCTATGTATCACCGACAGTTCTGCTACGATTGACGTATGCTTTCCGATGTGGATCGCACACACTCATTTAGTTGAACCGTGTGCGCATCAATGACCATTTTAAAGCAAAAACATACCATTTGAATTGGCATGCAAAAAGCAAATTCGCCACAATATGCAATTGAACAAATAGTGTCCACAGGAAGAACATTCATCAGATTCCGCAACAATTGCAATTGAACAAATGGTAGCTAAATCCAACGATTTGTTGACATATATATGCATTACATAATTAATCATAGTGTACGAAATACGAAGACCTCATCACATGGAAAACAATGGATCCATGCGTATATGTTTAGCGGCTAACTCTTACTCAGTGTTTTAGGAGAAGGCATGCTAAAGTCTTCATTATCACCAGTGGGGTTGATGTAGTGATTCAGGAAGAAGTTGCTGATAAATCTCCGAACCATCAGCAATTCACCAGCAAGGAGTGGTTCAGGGGTCCTCGGTTCAAAGATGAGTTGCAGTATTTTTAAGATCAGAATGTGCCATATGAGTTGAGTAGAAGATATTAATTAAGATAGACTTACTGGGACTAGTTCATGAGCATCTTCACAACTATCAACAGATTTGCAGATGGAGATCATGTGTCTGCAAACATAATATCCACAAAGGTTGGTCCCTGCTTGTTGCCGAGGACACTGAATTTTATTGTACATAATTATTCATGTATTTGCCCTATTAGGAACAACCTAACCAATGTCAGATGTATTTTTTCTTTGGACAAAAATAGAAAGAGGTTTAGAAGCTTGAACATTTGACTAGCATAAGAAAAGGTATTTGCAAACTATTGGATATATTTTCCAAAAATGGCGGATTTCGATGTGTTACGGAGAAACGATCTCCTACTTTAGAGGTAGTTCCCTCTTGAACATGTTCTTGGTTTAGTTTTCTACAATGCGACCACACTGCAAATGAAGATGAATTTTCACAACATCAATTCTTGAACCAGATATGAGTGCAAATTAATTTCAACACCATAGAATACAATACCTATCCATGAATTGTTGAAGATGCGTCAGATCCTGAGGCTTTATTGACTCTTTGAGAGAATCAATGTAGTAAACTATGTTCTTATTTGGAACAATGAATACCAAGATCCAGTAATTGCTACATATTAAGAAAACCATGAACTTACGAGTTATGTCGAAATCTGAAAGACAATCAGTGTATGCGTGGTTGTTTATTTGACTTACGCCCACGATATGGCCAGAGAAATGATTTTGCATGGGATGTGTTTTTGAAGATACGAGCGACCGTGTTAATGGCCCACTCCCGTTCATCCTTACCATGTAATGTTGTGCCATTTGCTAATGCCTATCTATGAAATACACACTCTCCCTTTTTCTTCTCTGCATGGTCAATCCCCTGAGAGGAATAAAATGCAGTTAGTTGTTTATCATTTACAACCTTGTATGGAGAAGTTGATCAGAGTTTGTTAAGTACTTAAAAAATCAGGCATCTAACAAGAGTGACATCGAGCACGTTCAAGTTGAAGAAGGGATGTAAGTCCTTGAAATCCACACTGATGGAACTAGGATCGTGTCAGAAATGATCTCTGTTGTAGTAGACTAGCTGAACATGATGAACTACTGACATTAGATCCATGCAATATTTATGTAATGCGCGGCAACTGCAACTACACTCATCAAAGTATTGGCCAACAAGAAATGGCTGGCCATGGACGTAACTATGTGCTTCAAGTACGTCTCCTTTATTTTGAGCAAGTGCCAATTCTACTTGTGCATCATCCATGCCGTCAGAAATAATATTACTCTTGGATTCGAATAACTTCTTGTTAATTTGATTCTGGGTGATGAGTGCCTTAAGTAAGAGGAAACCATTCTCATTCCTCTTCGATCTCGCGGGTCGCCTCCTCACAGGTGCAGCCTTTTTGCTCGCTTCCTTCCTAGTACTTGAAGTAGTTCTGGTCCAAGGTCTGGATGGCTGAAACGGGCTCTTGAGTAGGCAGTAAAGCTGCGACGGACTGTTTAGCAGACGGTTTAGCTATGTCGGAATGCCGAGCTGGCGATGCTGCTATGACGGACTGCTGGGCTATAGGAGCAGAGGCATCGGACTGCTGACCAGGCATTGAAGCAATGTCGGGTTTCTGCGCAGGTGGTGACAACTTGTCGGTGTGCTGTGGAGGTTGTGCCAACGCGTTGGTTTGCTGAGCAGGCAGTCCTGATGCATTGGTATGCTGATCACGTGGATGCAGACTGATGGACTGATGAGCAGTCAATTCTGGACCTATAGACTGCTTAGCAGGCGGTTCCAAAGCATCAGACTGCTTAGCAGTCTGTTCCACCAGGTTGTTCTGATGAGCATGTGGTGGAGCTGAGCCCCCCCCCCCCCGCTGCTTCGGTGGCCGGCATCTGAACCGGTGGTGCATCTTCAGCAGTTGTAGGCCTTGCCACTGGCTGTTCTAGGGCAGACGATGACATCGCCTATACAGCAGAAAGTCAAGCGGGCTGATCACAGGTTGATGCATCACTCGTCGGATTACGAGTATTAGGTTCCTTGGGGGAAGCACGCGAGAGCTGTCGTGGCAAGGAGAGCATCATCGGTTGAAGGGCGACAATGGTTGCTCTTGGCAGGGCTTCAAGGATCTCATCCATGAAGTCTCCTTTTGTGGCCACTGGGTTTGATGTAATAGTGTTTCTCCTAAGGGTCTCTGCTCATCAAAGTCCCCTAGGACATTCTTCTAGGCAAATTCATTGAATCCATGCTTTACTTCAGTCACGTAGCACTTCACACCGCCCGGCTTCAATGGCACATTGTCCAACAAGAGGCCCTCTTCCAAGAAGGGTGGGAAAACCCAGGTTGTTGCACATTTTAACGTACCTTCATAATGTCTAAGCACGCCCCTCAGTCTGTCTTTCATTCTAGTTAGATCAGATATAGCATCATCATGCAGCTACAGTCTCAGTGTCGCTGGGGTCAGCTGATGCACATCTACTCTTGTGCGGTGTTGTCGCGCAATAACCAGCATCATCCATGCCCACCTCCCCTCCCATATGTTGGCTACCTGTCAGTGTTAGAGTCTTCCGCATCATCATTGACTCCTCAATTTCCTTTCGAAGCCCCGGGTACATGTCCCTCCTCAACCTTTCATACGATTCATTCTACTTCATTTCACTCCTTGCTTTTTTCATGTTGAGCCTCTCTTCTTTGCTGAGTTTGAAAGCCCTCTTGTGCGGGACATTGACACCTATACCCCTTATACGGCCAGGGACTCTTTTGTTTCCAGACTATCAGACAGAATGTCACATGGCCCTGAGTTCTTGTAGAACCTTCCAGGGATCTTGTAAGCCTTTAACATCATGCTATAAAGTTCTTCATCACGCGATTTTTCAATGTAATAAGTTCCGTCGTCACGCCTCCTTGCACGTGCCTACAAGTAGTCTCTAGCGTGTTTGCCCCTGATATCACTAAAGGTCAGTTTCCCACTCACAGCTATGGCTTCTTTGTCCCCCTGGTCCCATATCGGTTTCATATCGTAGTATCCTGCCACACCCATACGGTGGGGGAGTGTGTTCGTCTTCTGAAGTCTGATTGCTTGGCACTCTTCTCAGTAAACTCTGTAGTTACCCTGACCCTTTTGAATTCTGCCCAGTCTGCCTTTGTAATTTGGGGGTATGCGGGGATTGGGTCCTTACCTTCAGTCAAGTACTTCTTGTACAACACGTGCTTCTCGTTTCTCCAAGCATCCCTGGCCGTCTTCAGTGTAGCGTGTTCCACCTGCATTCTCCACTGCTCTGGAATGTTGAAGTGATCCATGATCTCCCGGACTATCCTTTGTCATGTTTCTGTGTCAGCCTTCCGAAACCATGGCAGATTAATGTTGAGCCTTGCCCTGCCAACAAATCCACACACACTCCTGAACCTCATGTGTGCTTTATCTAGTTTAGTTGGAGCCCAAGACTTTAAATCGATGTCGGTCACTTCATATACACCTTTAGGCTGGTGTGTGGGCTTCCTTGGAGCATTCCTCCATGTCCTGACCGGAAGGGTAATTGCTACAGCTCTCCCCATTACAGATTACTTGATCCCTGACCATCTGCTAGAGACCTAGGGTTGTCAGGCTCAGGTGAAGATACATCGCCGGAAGCATGAGTGATATCGTTGCTACTCGGCATCAACAGAGAACACATGCGAAACTCAGGAAAGAAGGATAAGCATAAGGCTAACAACTTGGTAGCAAGCTGTGTAAACATGTCATGCAATAATTTTGAAAATGTACAGTTAATTTGTTAACTTTGTGTGACTCGGGCGCCCATGATTTGTAAATCAACAATAACTAATTGGAACAAATATAGCTTATATGTACTAGTTAGGAAGGTAGATAATAAACATATATATGCTCTCCATTATTTTATAGCCAATTTGGGAACATACTAAATGAAATAGGATGAGGGATTGCGAGGAAATATGCCTCGCCGCAATGGAGAACAGTAACTAAAAGGTTTTTTGTGTAGACCCGGCAGGACCACATGAGAGGCGAGGGTTACAGGATCGATATGCTCAAGGGCGGCTGGTGAGCAAACGAAGATGGTGAGGCACGTACATTCACGTGTTGGGAACAACCGTGGAGGTAGGGTTGACGCCGAAAAGTGGGCACACGGCCGGGTTGAGCACGCCGCCACCGGAGAGGGTTCTGGTGTGGATCTTGGGGAGGGGAGTTGGCGATGGAGATTGGGTGGACTATTGAGTGAGATGGGGGCCGGCGGTGGGGGGATGTTTGCGGCTTTAGTGAAAAAGGTGAAAAAAGATCCTCGGTCGCCGCGCGGAAAGGCCTATGCAAACAGTTGCCTCTAAGCGACCATGTGCACAAACAACATAATTTCATTTGAAATGAAGATGTGAGTTCATCGTTATGCCTCGAATTTTTTTCCATGGTAAGCAATCACCATTATACCACAGATTTGATTTTCTGACGCATTTCAGGTATCGTTTGCTATATTGAAGCCATTTTTGGCATTTACCATGCATTTTGGCATATAAATCAAATCCTAGCCGCAATTGCATGTGCTGATGAAAGGGATGGGTATTGTCATTCGATCTGGGAGCATCCAATGGTGCAGACGTACGATTTGTGGGGTTTGGATTCTGGCCAATCAGAATGCACGACTCACAACACGCGCGCGGTAGGGGGCACATCTTCCATGGTTTGGTTGGCATGCGGCTTTCGTGAATGAACCGTATGCTATTTGAAAACATTTACATCAACTAACAACATATTCTTATTTGAATGAAGATGTGAGTTTATCGTTTGGCCTCTAATTTTTTCCACGGCAAGCAATCACCATTGTACCCTAGGTTTGATTTCCTGGTGCATTTCATGTCTCGTTTGCTATATTTGAATCATATTTTTGCATTTACCATGCATTTAGTGCATATACATACATACATACATACATGCATGCATATATATATATAGGACTATTTTGTTACAAAGCCCTTATAGAGGCCCGATCCATTTTGCACAAACTGGTGTTGTGGCACAAAACAGAGAAAAAGCCCACCCACTTTCCAACTTTTTCTCGAACCTCATATCCATGTCCCCTGCTCCCACGCGCCACCGGCCGCCGCTCTCCTCCTCCCACGTGTCGCCGGACCCTGCTCCCATGCGCCGCCAGCCGCCGCGTCCCTGTTCACTCGCCGCCGGCTCCCCTTGGTTCCACGCACCACCAGCCCCTGCCTCCATGCTTCCATAAGCCACCGACCGCCACCTCAGCTCCAGGCGACGCCCACCCCCTCCCACCACCCCCGGCTCCTGGCACCGCCCGCACCCACCTCCCCTCGGCTCCCGGCGCCGCCGAGCGTCCAACCTCCCTATATTCGGCGATGCCTCGCGTGTACCTCCTCCCGTCTCCCGACGCCGCCCTCCCACATCATCCCCCGATCCCGAAGCCGCCCCATGCCATCCTCACCTTGCTCATCCCCGTTGCTGGTTGCAGTGTTGTTGCGACTGTATCCCTTCTCCAGCGACGCGTGAGCAACACACGAGTCTGTCGTAAATGCACTTAGAGTGCCGCCGCCCCATACGCTTGTGCCCGTTCCGTGCCGACCCCCATGACCTCGACTGTGATAATGCCAGATCTCGTGGCTCCCCTCTGCTGCTGAAGATGAAGGGTGTCAACGCCAGCAGTCCTACTTCTCCATGACGACAAGGATGACGTTGTCGTGTGTGCTTGGCCGTGGCGTGCATGCTGTCCTTTCTTTCTGCTTCCGAGACGGTGAGGTGCTCCAGCAGGCGTCTGCCAATGGGATACCCAGGACAGCCCCCATCTTCCACCTACCCTACTCCTCTCTGCCCGGAAGAATTGATGATAACCCGCCGGAGGAGCAACACTGCCGGAGATCGAAGTAAAACAAGGACGGCTACAGTGCTGCACCGTGCAGTTCGCCCGCTCCTATCCAAGTTCCCGCCATGCATTTTGTGTGTGTAGAATTTCGTCTAATCTAGTTCGAATTTGGTCCACTTGCGTAAATCTGGTAGTTCAAGACAAGTACGTTCGGATGCTAGAAATTAGGTCCTTTGTGAATATTGCTTGTTTCAGAAAGAAATAGACTTTGTAATTGCATGACATGGTGTACTGAAAACCATAAACATGGTGTACTGAACAAAACATACACATTCTATCTATTTAGCCGTGAATAATACTTAAGAACGTTTGATATGCACAACAACTATTGAGTCTTTGATCCAGGAATACACACACCAATTGCCACTATAGATAGATAGATGGACACCTCTTACCTGATGTATTAATTCAAAGCTCCAATTCCAATGTAAACTGCTGCTGCTGCTTAACACACAAAAAGTCACTTATTTGGATTGAGGAATATACTACTTATTGTCATGATTTACTAAAGCCAAGATCCACTACAGCATTCGAAGCCCTTCAGTTCACTTCTATATCTCCCGATAAGTTTAGTGTGTGTAATGAAAGAAACGAAAATATAATAGTTCAGTTCACTTCAACTGGTTGATATTGGATTCTATTGGTTGATTGCAAAATACTTTGCTATTTGCCCATCGTTGTGGCCTTGCTCCCTAACCAACGCCGCCGGCCAACGATGTGGCCTTGCCCCTGATCATCACCACGGCCCCTCCTCGTGCCGTCACATCGTGCACTCACCCCACTGTGTGTGGCATCCTCCCGGTGAAGCGCCCGCACCGGCAACAAGCGCCATGCTGCAGGCCAATCTTCCGGCGTCGCCCTCCGCCACCTCAGTGCACAGGTCGTCCACCTCCACCACCCCAAGATGCTCACCACCGCCATGAGAGCATGTTCAACTACGTGCGACACCAAGAGGCTAAATCCCATGGAGCTGATGACCGATCTGCGGCGTCGACAAGTATTTAAGTGCAAGTTCAGAACTGAAACAATGCCGATGTTGAATTCAAAACTTGGTGTGGTAGGTGTACTGCTCAGAAGTGGTGTTTGAACCCATTTTGAAGAGTGACATCCATAGATGTTTTTGTATACATAAAAAACCAAAAATTTCAGTTCACCTTTGTGTGTGCCTTCAGATCATCTTACATGTCAAGCACCAAACCGACACCCCTGGTAGCCAACGCGACTTGTGTTGCTGGTGCTAGTGTGGATGTGTACCAAGTTCAACTACCAGTATATGCTGAGTACATGTATGTTGTCATGAACGACCAAGTTCGGGGATGCCTCTGTCCCTAAGGCAAGTCGGGGTACTATAAGCAGTTCTTTGTAATAGTCCTATTTACTACTACTTATTAGCATTTTTAACTCTCTTGATTTCTTAATAATAGGGTAGTTCAATTTTGCTAATTCCTACAGTTCTCTAGTTAGAAAACTAGTGGTTCATTTTTCTAATTCTTGTGGTCTACAAAATTATTTAACCACCATCGTTGGCCGTTCTCCTTCGACATCTCCTAAAGTTCAGCATTCATCATCTCATCCTTGTATTTCTACGCATGTTCAATTGCTGCTCGCTTAAGAGTTCAGAAACAAAGATTTTGAATAGTGATCACTAAATATTTTCTTGATCACTAAACATGACCAATTTTAGCATGTTACCTAAAATATTTTAGCATGTTTTCTATTCTCATCCACAAGTTCACACACTACCATCTCGGATGTCCAAACATTTGTTTCCCTGATGTTCATATATTATTGTCTAGTAATAAATGCTGCAACTTCGAGAGAAAAGTTCATGTTGATTACTCCCGTCTAGTGTAAAAGTTCGCCAACATACAATCTATAAGTTCAAATATCCAACACATTAGTTTAGTCATTGGTAGTAACTACTCCAGTCTTCTTCTTGATGTACCTATGGTGTCTAGTTTTTGTTTCTTTCAGTTCAATTTCTAAATTTCATCTAGTTCAATTCGTATGGTAGCTCCAATTTAGTCCACGTGGTTACTTGTTGGCTAGTGTTTGTGTAGGGTACCGCGACATTGAGTAGGCGCGAAGTGTATCACTCCAGCACGCCATGTTGTGCATGACAATGTCTTTTCCACTGCAATGGAAGCTGCAGATTTGCTCGGCTCTACTTGCCTTGCTAGTGTTTGCTTTAATGCCTCAATGGTGCACCGTGCATCTTTTGCTCTCTGAACACAAAATTAAAAAAAGTGTTTCCTGTCCAAAAACGTCCAAAAAATGAGTGGTTGTATAAAAATAGTCTATGAATCACTGTACTGATGATAGAACTAGTCTGCATGGTCTAGAAACTTTGGATTTCAGTTGCATTGTTGATCGAATATGAGCTCCTATCAGCCGGTAGTCCAATGATTGCGGCTTGAACTACGTCGGTATTCCCCCAAAGAGGAAGGGATGATGCAGCACAACTACGATAGGTATTTCCCTCACTGATGACACCAAGGTTATTGAACCAGTAGGAGAACCACGCAACACCACGTAAATAGCTCCTGCACACAAACAACAAATACTTGCAACCCTACGTAAGAGAGGGGTTGTCAATCCCTCATGGTAAAAAGATAGGTAAAATTGTAGTACATTGGATAAATAGATCTCACGGGAACGCAAGATAAAATAAATAAATAAAAATTACAACAAGGTATTTTTGGGGTTTTTGGATTAACAGATCTGAAAATAAAAGAAAATAAGAATAGACCCCGAAGGAAAATATAATAAAGAAGAGACTCGCGGGCCGTAGGTTTCACTAGTGGCTTCTCTCGAGAAAAATAGCAACATTGGGTAAACAAATTACTGTTGGGCAATTGATAGAACTTAAAATAATCATGACGATATCCAGGCAATGGTCATTATATAGGCATCACGTCCAAGATTAGTAGACCAACTCCTGGCTGCATCTACTACTATTACTCCACACATCAACCGCTATCCAGCATGCATCTAGTGTATTAAGTTCATGGAGAAATGGAGTAATGCAATAAGAATGATGACATGATGTAGACAAGATCTATTTATGTAGAAATAGACCCCATCTTGTTATCCTTAATAGCAATGATACATATGTGTCGGTTCCCCTTTTGTCACTGGGATCAAGCATCGTAAGTTCGAACCCATCACAAAGCACCTCTTCCCTTGGCAAGAAAAATCGATCTAGTTGGCCTAACTGAACCAAAGATTCGAAGAAGAAATACGAGGTTATAAGTAATCATGCATATAAGAGATCAAAAGATTCAAATAATTTCATGGATAAAAACATAGATCTGATCATAAACTCAAAGTTCATCAGATCCCAATAAACACACCGCAAAAAAGTTACATCAAATAGATCTGTAAGAGACCATTGTATTGAGAATCAAAAGAGAGAGAGAGAGGAAGTCATCTAACTACTAACTACGGACCCGAAGGTCTACAAAATACTACTCACGCATCATCGGAGAGGCACCAATGAGGATGATGAACCCCTCTGTGATGGTGTCTAGATTGGATTTGTGGTTTCTGGAACTTGCGGCAGCTGGAATTAATTTTCGTCGACTCCCCTAGGGTTTCTGAAATATTGGGGTATTTATAGAGCAAAGAGGCGGTGCGGGAGGCCACCGAGGTGGGCACAACCCACCTGGGCGCGCCTGGGAGCCCAGGCGCGCCCTGGTGGGTTGTGCCCCCTATGGGCACCCCCAGGTGATTCTCCGGCCCATTGGATGTCTTCTATTCCATAAAAATTCCACAAAAAGTTTCGCTGCGTTTGGACTCCGTTTGGTATTGATTTCCTGCAATGTAAAAAGCAAGCAAAAAACAGCAACTGGCACTTCGCACTATGTCAGTAGGTTAGTACCAAAAACTGATATAAAATGATTGTAAAACATCCAAGAATAATAATATAACAGCATGGAATAATAAAAAATTATAGATACATTGGAGACGTATGATGCAAGAGTATGCAGACAATGCAAACATAACAACAATCTGCCAAAACAGTACAATCTGTAAAGAATGCAAGAGTATAAATACTTCCCTAAATCCAAATGTTATGTAAATTTGTCACACTGTAGAAAATTTAACAAAGATCATTTTGCAAAAAGTTTCAACATTTTATCACATTCTGACTTTTCTAGGGAATTTTTGCAACAACGGTAAACTTTCTGTTTTCAAACAGCAACATGTATACTTGCAAAATAAGCATGGCAGAGGCTATCATTGCCACTTTTATTGAAATAAAAGATGCAAAACATTATTCTAAATAACATCAAGCAAATCCTAACAAAATAAAATGATGCTCCAAGCAAAACACATATCATGTGACGAATGAAAACATAGCCCCAAGTGAGGTTACCAATAATGTTGGAGATGAAAGAGGGGATGCCTTTCGGGGCATCCCCAAGCTTAGTTGCTTGGATATTCCTTGAATATTACCTTGGGGTGCCTTGGGCATCCCCAAGCTTAGGGTATTGCCACTCCTTATTCTCCTCATATCGACATCTCACCCAAAACTTGAAAACTTCAATCACACAAAACCTAACGGAACTTTGTGAAATAGGTTAGTATGATAAAGAGCAAACCATTTCACTTTTGGTACTATCAAAGACAAGATTCATAATTGCTCTCACACAATGATCTTACACAATGCCTACTACAGCATATAATTTCCACAATTTATATTGAGCAATATAAGTCATGGAAATTAGAAAACAAGCAAACTATGCATAAAAAAAAGAATATGTCAAAAACAGAACAGTCTGTAGTAATCTATACTCCAACCATACTTCTGCTACTCCAAAAATTCTAACAATAGGAAAACCTGGGTAATTTGTCTATTAATCTTCTGCAAAAAGAGTCAGCATTTTATCACGCTTCTGTTAAAAATGAGAATTGTTTCCCCGAGCGCAAAAGTTTTTGTTTTTCAGCAAGATCAAATCAACTATCACCGTAAGCCATCCCAAAGGTCTTACTTGGCACTTTATTGAAACGAAAGCAATAAAACATGATTACTATAGTAGCCTAATCACGTGAACACACAAAAACAGTAGGTAAAAGTGTTGGGTTGTCTCCGAACAAGCGCTTTTCTTTAATGCCTTTTAGCTAGGCATGATGAGTTCAATGATGCTCGCATAGAAGATAAGGATTGAAATACAAAGAGAGCATCATGAAGCATATAACTAGCACATTTAAGTCTAACCCACTTCCTATGCATAGGGATTTTGTGAGAAAACAACTTATGGGAACAAGAATCAACTAG
This sequence comes from Triticum aestivum, assembly GCF_018294505.1. NCBI lineage: Eukaryota > Viridiplantae > Streptophyta > Magnoliopsida > Poales > Poaceae > Triticum > Triticum aestivum. The sequence goes on from NC_057812.1 coordinate 409,509,088, forward strand.
CATAGGAAGGCAAAACAAGCATAACTTCAAAACTTTCAACACATAGAGAGGAAACTTGGTATTATTGCAATCCCTACAATCATAAGTTCCTCCCTCATAAAAATTTTCAGTAGCATCATGAATAAATTCAACAATATAACCATCACATAAGGCACTCTTTTCATGATGCATAATCATAGAAATTTTGTTACTCTCCACATAAGCAAATTGATTCTCATCAATAGTAGTGGGAGCAAACTCAACAAAATAGCTATCATGTGATTGAAAATTAAAATCATGATGACAAGTTTCATGGTTATCATTAGTCTTTATAGCATACATGTCATCACCATAATCATCATAAATAGGAGGCATGCAATCATTATAACAAATTTTCACATCAAATCTTGGGGGACTAAAAATATCATCTTCATCAAACATAGACTCCCCAAGCTTATGGCTTTGCATATAATTAGCATCATGGATATTCAAAGAATTCATACTAACAACATTGCAATCATGCTCATAATTTATACCAAACATTCTATTGAATTCTTCTTCTATCAATTGAGCAAAATTTCCTTCCATCATTTTCACGAAAGATATTATAAAGATGATCAATAATATGATGCAACCTCAATTCCATCTTTTAGTTTTATTTTATAAACCAAAATAGAGATAAAACAAGAAACTAAAAGATTTGATTGAAAAATCTAAAGATATACCTTCCTACACTCACCTCCTCGGCAGCGGCGCCAGAAAAGAGCTTGATGTCTACTACGCAACTTTATTCTTGTAGACTCGTGTTGGGCCTCCAAGCGCAGAGTTTTGGCAATTTTCCCTCAAGTGGATGACCTAAGGTTTATCAATCCGTGGGAGGCGTAGGATGAAGATGGTCTCTTTCAAACAACCTTGCAATCAAATACAAGAAATCTCTTGTGTCCCCAATGCACCTAATACAATGGCAAATTGTATAGGTGCACTAGTTCGGCGAAGAGATGGTGATAAAAGTGTAATATTGATGGTAGAAATATATTTTTATAATCTGAAGAAATAAAAACAGCAAGGTAGCAAATAGTAAACGGGCACAAAAACGGTATTGCAATGCTTGAAAATGAGGCCTAGGGTACGTACTTTCGCTAGTGCAATCTCTCAATAGTGCTAATATAATTGGATCATATAACCACCCCTCAAAGTGCAATGAAGAATCACTCCAAAGTTCCTATCTAGCGGAGAACATAAGACAGAATTGTTTTTAGGGTACGAAACCACCTCAAAGCTATTCTTCCTGATCAACCTATCCTAGAGTTCGTACTAAAATAACATGAAACTATTCTTTCCAATTGATCTAACCAAGAGTTCATACTAAAATAACACCAAAGAAAATTTAGATTCATAATATTCAATCCAAAACAAAGAACCTCAAAGAGTGACCCAAGATTTCTACCAGAGAAACAAAAGATGAGAACGTGCATCAACCCCTATGTATAGATTACCCCAATGTCACTGCGGGAATCTGCAAGTTGAATGCCAAAACACATATCAAGTAAATCAATATGATACCCCATTGTCACCACGAGTATTCATATGCAAGACATATATCAAGTGCTCTCAAATCCATAAAAGTATTCAATCCGATAGCAACAAAATCTCAAAGGGAAAAACTCAATTCATCACAACAGATAGAGAGGGGGAAACACCATACGATCTGACTATATTAACAAAGCCCGCGATACATCAAGATCGTGTCTGCTACCTCATGAGCATGCGTTGGTTTTCCCTTGAAGAGGAAAGGGTGATGCAGCAAAGTAGCATAAGTATTTCCCTCAGTTTTTGAGAACCAAGGTATAAATCCAGTAGGAGACAACACACAAGTCACCTAGTACTTGCACAAACAATCAAGAACCTCGCAACCAACGCGATAAAGGGGTTGTCAATCCCTTCATGATCACTTGCGAAAGTGAGATCTGATAGAGATAGTAAGATAAATATTTTTGGTATTTTGTTGTATAGATTGGAAAATAAAGATTGCAAAATAGTAAACGAGATGCGATAATAAAAGAGATGCAATATAATAAGAAAGAGACCCGGGGGCCATAGGTTTCACTAGTGGCTTCTCTCATGATAGCGTGTATTACGGTGGGTGAACAAATTACTGCTGAGCAATTGATAGAAAAGTGCATAGTTACGAAGATATCTAAGGCAATGATCATGAATATAGGCATCATGTCCGTGTCAAGTAGATCGAAATGATTCTGCATCTACTACTATTACTCCACATATCTACCGCCATCCAGCATGCATCTAGAGTATTAAGTTCATAAGAACAGAGTAACGCTTTAAGCAAGATGACATGATGTAGAGGGATAAACTCATGCAATATTATATAAACCCCATCTTTTTATCCTCGATGGCAACAATACAATATGTGTCGTTTCCCTTTTTGTCACTGGGATCGAGCACCGCAAGATTGAACCCAAAGCTAAGCACTTCTCCCATTGCAAGAAAGATCAATCTAGTAGGCCAAACCAAACTGATAATTCGAAGAGACTTGCAAAGATAACCGATCATACATAAAAGAATTCAGAGAAGATTCAAATATTTTTCATAGATAATCTTGATCATAAACCCACAATTCATCGTATCTCGACAAACACACCACAAAAGAAGATTACATCGAATAGATCTCCAAGAGAATCGAGGAGAACTTTGTATTGAGATCCAAAGAGAGAGAAGAAGCCATCTAGCTAATAACTATGGATCCGAAGGTCTGAGGTAAACTACTCACACATCATCGGAGGATCCATGGAGTTGATGTAGAGGCCCTCCGTGATCAATACCCCCTCCGGTGGAGCTCCGGAAAAGGCCCCAAGATGGGATCTCTTGGGTACAGAAGGTTGCGGCGGTGGAAATAGGGTTTCGTGGTGCTCCTGGATATTTTCAGGGTATGTGAATGTAACACCCACGACGCGGCTATATCTCCCACGTGCCGGAGCACGACTTAGAGGCATAACCGCATTGTAGGCATGTCGCAAGAGGGGTAATCTTTACACATCCCATGTACTGAATAAGGAAGGGATAAAGAGTTGGCTTACAATCGCCACTTCACACAATACATAAATATAGCATTACATCATCCAATATACAAACAAGGTCCGACTACGGAACCAAAATAAAAGAAGACAACCCCTAATGCAATAGATCCCCGATCGCCCCAACTGGGCTCCACTACTGATCAACTGGAAACGAAACAACACAACGAACACGATCTTCATCGAGCTCCTCCTTGAGCTCGGTTGCGTCACCTGCACGGTATCAATGGCACCTGCAACTGGTTGAAGCAATCTGTGAGTCATGGGGACTCAGCAATCTCACACCCTCGCGGTCAAGACTATTTAAGCTTATGGGTAGGAAAAGGTAGTGAGGTGGAGTTGCAGCAAGCACTAGCATATATGGTGGCTAACTTACGCAAATGAGAGCGAGAAGAGAAGCAATGCACGGTCGTGAACTAGAAGTGATCAAGAAGTGATCCTGAAACTACTTACATTCAAGCGTAACACGAAACCGTGTTCACTTCCCGGACTCCGCCGAGAAGAGACCTTCACGGCTACACACGCGGTTGATGCATTTTAAATAAGTTAAGTGTCAAGTTTTCTACAACCGGACATTAACAAATTCCCATCTGCCCATAACCGCAGGCATGGCTTTCGACAGTTCAAAACCCTGCAGGGGTGTCCCAACTTAGCCCATCACAAGCTCTCACGGTCAACGAAGGATATTCCTTCTCCCAGGAAGACCCGATCAGACTCGGAATCCCGGTTACAAGACATTTCGGCAATGGTAAAACAAGACCAGCAAAGCCACCCAGATGTGCCGACAAATCCCGATAGGAGCTGCACATATCTCGTTCTCAGGGCACACCGAATGAGCAAGATGTCGGGTTGGCATAAACCCTGGTTGCCCAGGGGGCACTGGACATCACTCAGGTTGGACCAACACTTAGAGAAGCACTGGCCTGGGGGGGGGTTAAAATAAAGATGACCCTTGAGTCCGCAGAACCCAAGGTAAAAAAGGCTAGATGGCAAATGGTAAAACCAAGGTTGGGCCTTGCTGGAGGAGTTTTATTCAAGGCGAACTGTCAAGGGGTTCCCATTATAATCCAACCGCGTAAGGAACGCAAAATCAAGGAACATAACACCGGTATGACGGAAACTAGGGCGGCAAGAGTGGAACAAAACCCAGGCATAAGGCCGAGCCTTCCACCCTTTACCAAGTGTATAGATGCATTGATTAAAATAAGAGATATTGTGATATCCCAACATATCCATGTTCCAACAAGGAACAAACTTCATCTTCACCTGCAACTAACAACGCTATAAGAGGGGCTGAGCAAAGCGGTAACATAGCCAAACAACGGTTTGCTAGGACAAGGTTGGTTAGAGGCTTGGCTTAGCAATATGGGAGGCATGATATAGCAAGTGGTTGGTATCGCAGCATAGGCATAACAATAGAGCGAGCAACTAGCAAGCAAAGATAGAAGTGATTTCGAGGGTATGGTCATCTTGCCTGCAAAGTTCTCTGAGAAGACGAAAGTTTGATCCTTGTAAGCGTACTCAATGGGTTCCTCGAACACGAACTCATCTCCCGGCTCTACCCAAGGCAATAACACAAGCAAAGGAAACAACAATCAACCACGGTGCAATGCGCAAGCAACATGATGCAAAACATGACATGATATGCGAGATGTGATATGCAATGCATATGCATGCTCCGGAAGGAAAAGATCAAACCAGGCCTCAACTTGGCAAACCAAGAGCGCCGCTGGAAAGATGAGTTGATTTCGGTCGAAACCGATATAAAGATCACCGGAATCGGATGCACGGTTTGCAAATGACAAGCAAAACAAGTATGGCACAATTCTACGGTTAACAGCACGATGCCATCTAAAATGCATCAAGAAAATAAGCTACTGCACTCTAACATAGCAACAAAGCACATGGCAGTGATCTACTCAAGATGCTTGACAAAAGATGAACACTAAGCTATGGCTAAATCACACAAGAGCAGGTCCAAACAAGCATGGCAAAAGTACAAAAGATATCAGGTTCACAGACTTAGTGAAAATAACAACATGTCAGGAATTAACATCAGGAAGCAATGCTTAGAGCAAGATAACAACATGCTACAGGAACATATCATGGCAAAACAAGGCATGGCATGAAACTACTCAAAGCATATAACAAAAGTCCCTTACTGACCATAAGCCAAAAAGGATCATAAGATATGACGACACCCATGTAAACATAGCAAGTTTCATTAACAGATTCAGACTTAGCAGAAAACTGGACATGGCATAAACAGAGTTGCGTAGGTATGTTTGCAAGCTCGATGCACTCAACACAAAGCATTGCATGACAAACTAAGCATACTACCAGCAAGAAGACATGATCAAGAAGCTAACCATGGCAAGAACAATCTCATAGCATGCATGGATCAACTACAACCACCTTGGCAAAATTGATTAACATGTAAACAATCTGCCAGGAACATTTTATAGCAAAAGTAGAGCAAGATTGAGTCATGCTATGGTACTCCATAATTGCAAAAAAAGACATGGATGTATAGAGCATAACAATATCTCAAAATCATCCTTACTGAACATACTCACAAGAAGCATGGATCACTCTGTAGCAACATGAATACATGGCAAAAAAATAACATCAGGGAAATGACTTGAATTCTAAGTCCCTGAAATCAACAACATCACGAGAGCTACTTTGCATGCATGTGCTAGTCACCACATTGATCACAAAAATACATGGCATACACCCCTGTAAAGATGACATGGCATATAACAAAACACATGTAAAGCTCATGCCCATATGCAGCACACAATAATCATGGTAAAAATGAAAAATGCTCATAAACTGATAAGAATTAGGAACTAACATTATGAAGCACTCTTCCAACAGTCATTAGGACATCAAGATGGACACAAACAAGCATGGTGCAATGGAACAAAATGAAGAGCACAACCTGATGAACACTTTGATATATCATGCATGCAAAACGGAGCTACGGGTGAGAAGTTATGGCATGATGAACAGGACTATAAAACTTCACAGATCTGGGACTTAGAGAAAAAAACATGGGCACAGCATAGCTAAAGTGCGCATGAGCGGGGTTCATAGGGATGGCTCACCATGGGCCTGGCCCAGGTTGAAGGAGAGGCGGGCCGAACTGAGGTGGGCCGACGCGCTGGCCCACGGGGAAACGAGCGAAGCGGGCGGGCGGTTCCAGCCGCTCCCGATGTGGGAGGCGAGGGTGACACCGGCGCGGTGGCGCCAACTCCGGCGAGGTCTAGGGCTGACGAGGAAGGTGCGGGGCGCCGGGGATCTACCGGATCTCGAGCAGGGCGACCAGATCCAGCCGTTTTTCGGTGATGGCGGGGCGGAGCTTGAGGCGGCGAAGACCGAACCCGAGCACAGCGACAGGGTGAACAGAGGAGGTTGTCGGACGATGGACGGTGGGGATCCAGTGAAGTGCGGCGGCGGCGCGTGCTGGAGAGGAGGGAAGCGGACGGCGGAGGAAGCAGGCGAGGCGGCGTGGTGCGGCGACGTGGTCGGCCAAGTCCGGCGAAGCGGGCGTGGCGGCGCCGGCAAACGGGCGCCGGGGCGGCGCGGAGGGGCGCGGCCCGGTTCGGCCCGGAGCGGGCCGGTGATGGGCTCCGCGGGCCCGCGTGTGGTGGAGACTGGCGACGACGACGTGGCGCGCTGCTGTTGGCCCGGAGCGGCCGCTGGGGTGAGGTGGCGCGACCCTATTGGTCGGAGTGATGTGGCGGCGGCGGTGGACATGTCCGGCGACGGGATGGACATGTCCGGCGGCGTGAGGAGGAAGAGGACTAGGGTTAGACTGCGCGAATTTCGGAGGGAGCCACATATTTATAGGTAGAGGGAGCTAGTAGAGTCCAAATGAGGTGCGGTTTTCGGCCACACGATCGTGATCGAACGACCGAGAGGATGGAGGGGATTTGGATGGGTGTTGGGCCACTTTGAAGGGGTGTTGGGCTGCAACACACACTAGGGCTTTACGGTTCCCCGGTTAACCGTTGGAGTATCAAACGAACTCCAAATGGCACGAAACTTGACAGGTGGTCTACCTGTGGTAAACTAAGGCCGCTTGGAAAATCTCAGTCCAATACGAGAACATTCAACACCCGCACACGAAAAGAGACAAAAGGAGGGCGCCAGAGGACATAGGAGCGCCGGATTGAGAAATGGACAACGGGGAAAATGCTCGGATGCATGAGACAAACACGTATGCAAATGAGATGCACATGATGACATGATATGAAATGCATGACACGCAAACAAATGACAAGGCAACAACAGCGAATAACTGGAAGACATCTGGCGCAACGGTCTCGGGGCATCACAACACTCCACCACTACGAGAGGATCTTGTCCCGAGATCTAGAATGGCACCGGAGAGAAACAGAAGAGGAAGAGAAGAGGTAAAACTAAGTTGCTTCTTGACAATTGAGTGAAACCAAAGAACCTTGAGAGGTTGAACAAAACGAAAGAAAGAATACAACGAAGATGAACAAAGTCGAAAACACTTCCTTAGAAAAGAGGAACAAGGAACATTACTAGAACCTTGTAGGTTGAAAGACATCAGGAAAGGGTGCAATGGATAAGAAGTACATGCAAGCACTCTGGTTGAAACGAGATGTACAAGGAACGGTAACGATTAATTACGACAACACTCCGGTTGGAAATGGAAGGTAAGAATATGAACTTGGCAAAATGAGAGGATACTTGAAAAGAGGACACGACGCTCCAGTTAAAAGGATAAGCACGAAAAGAACATGATCCTCGCCATTCGAGATGATGATTGAAAAGAGCAACATTACAATGCCTCCGGAAGAAATGAAAGAATGGAATGAATGAACGGAGGGAAACACGATCTTGCGAGAGCACGCTTACAGCAAATGCTAGAACGAAGTCGTTGGATTATCAACAACAAAAGGATAAGCTTTAAGTGGGCTTATGGAGAACATCTCAAAACTGAGGTGAAATTCTGCCACTAACGGAAATGATAGATTTGATTGAGGTCAACAAGGAGACAAGAAACTATTTCACCGGGAGGATAAATGAATAACTTGGGTCATTTATAAGCACCATAATAACAACAATCCTTAGGGAAGGCTTAAGGTGAAATATAACCCAAGATAACTCCAAAGAATAGAAAGATTGGTTGAAAAGATGTCTTGAGCGAAGAGAAAATGATGGATTTAGATGTGTCACTCTTGAAAACTTGTGAATCATGAAACACGAAGGAAAATTATCAACAATGACATAACACCACCTCAAAAGATGAGATATGAAAGAATTGCACTTTGGAATGCAAGATGAAGAATCCTTGAGATCCTTTGAAAAGAATCTCGATGAACACTTCGAGAAGGAATTAAATCCTTGATGAACCATCATGTAGATCCTCCATGAAGAACTCCGGTAACAAAACGATGATCTAATGAAAGGAAAGAGAAGTTGAAAACACAAGGTGAAGCCTTGCGATGATTTAGATGGAGCTTCGTGATGAGATAATGCGGAAAAAAAACTTGGAACTCCGAAAAAGAAAGATGAACAAAAGAAATCAATAATTTTGATGAACCTCCGGAATAAGGAATTTAATTTACTCGAAGAAACAAGAATAAGAATTACATTATGCTTTTCCTTCACCAATTAAATTGATGACAAAGCACGGATTTTTGCATACTACTTATCCTCGTAGAAAGGATTAATATAGATATAGCGCCAACTTGAAGAGGCCTTCAACGAACCACCGGTAGGATTGGAAAGAATGAATGAATTGATATGATAACGAAGGAAGAGAAATCTCGAAACCGAACCACCGTAAGAATTGAAAATGAACGAAGAAAAGATAAAGAACCACCGGGAAGAATTGGAAAACGAATGAAGATACTTGCTAGGATTCAGATACATGAGAATGAAGAGAACATGAAGTGATTAGAGGATATTTGAATGATGCAACAATATGATTTGGAGGATGAGAGCTGAAAGCTGGAAATGAATAATTCTGATATGATGACCTTCGGAGAATCAAACTAAAAAGAATCTTGAATTGCTCCGGATGGGTGAAAATAATTCTCACAATCAAAACAATTATGAGCGGATGGCATCAAGCTAGAACCATGAATCTTGAAGAAAATGGAGCAAGATTTAAGAGAAACTCTTCTTCGGTCTCCAAAAGCTGAGAATGACGATGAGAAGCACCACAATGAATTGTTGAGGCACTCCGGAATGGAAATTAGAAAGGTTAAACCAATGATGAAAAGAATTTGAAAGATCTTGGAGAAAGACATATGACTGATGAAAATTCATTCTTACGTGAACTTTAGAAGATTTGAGAATAACTCCGGGAAAATTAGAAGAGTCGGGTAAGATCCTGGGAAAAGACCTGTGGGTTAGGGCCCACTCAAAAGATACACCGTTGAACAATTACTTGAAAAGGAGATTGCACCGGTTGATTTAAATGGCTTGAATGAGATAGCATCCTCGAAAGATCTTGAACGAATGTAGAGTGGAAATATGAATCTTCGAGATATCTTCCGCACTTCGGAACAATTGAATATCGAGAAATGGAAGATTAAGAGGTGCACCGACATGGGAAAACATTTGGAACGAGCAAAGGATATGATCAACAAAGCTTGAATTGAATCCACCGGAGAAGAAAAAGAACGAATAATGATGAACTTGAGGCTCCGTTAGTATCTTCTTGAGAATCACCGGATAAGAATATTGACGGAAAAGAATGGAGAGACTTCGCATCAATAAGATGGATACTCCATTAAGAGATCCGAGTCCTTGAAGAAAAAGGGTGGGAGGGCGGGAAAAAAGGCAACTTGGGACGAATGAAACAAACACCGTTGCAAAGAACTGGGAATTGATCTCGCGAATGTAGAAATGATTGGATCCACTTGAAGAGGAACACGCTGGTTGAAAAGAATTATCATTACAATCTCGATTATCATGAAGGATTAGTATTCACATAGAAATATGAGAACACCATTTAGGAAAGGTATGGAATCAACATTTGACTTTGAAGCAACTCGAATACCACAACTCAAAACAAAACAAAGGATTGGCTTACAAAATAAGCCGGAACAAACATATGATAGAGATTTCGTCCGAAGTTTTCGTGGTGGGGCCCACACGGGCTCGATCGTACAACACCATCATGTACAAGGCAGTGCACATGACATACAAAGCGTCCCTGAGTCAGCATAGCCAAGGACTCTTTAATACACAACGAGACCACTGTAAAACCAACCGTGGATAGGCGGACCACTAGACGTCAAACCCAATTTCATATCATACATCTATCGGAAAGATATTCTAGGAGTGCCGGGGGACTAATCCACGAGCACCTATGGGACCGGTGGACCAAGTCCCTTTTGGTTCGGCGGGGGCGAGGGTCGCACGAAGAGCGGATCGAGGCGAAGCGCACGAGCGGTTTACCTAGGTTCGGGCCGCACGGATGCGTAAAACCCTACTCCTGCTTTGTGGTTTGTATTGAGTTCTTGCTCGGGAGCGCGGAGTGCTACAGTACACCCCAGCAGCTAACGAGACCGAGCCTGAGTGTTTCCCCCCTCCTACGTTGCGCATGGGCCTCCTTTTATATGCTCAAGGGGTCACCGACAGGTGGCAACGTAGACAAGGGTAAAAATGGAAAGGTGTTGCGGTTGGTACAGCTACCTGTTACAGTGTATCATACCTAACCCTGATGGCAGGGGACAAGGGCATTAAATGCCCGTCTGCGTCGCCTAAATAGTGCAAAAGGGACCGTCAGGGACGCCACCGCTCGCCACGATGGCAATCTTGTCAGTGCCGCTTGCCACCGCGCACCGCTGGCTGCAGAGCCTCCCGCCACGTACGCCTGGAAGGGTCCTAGATCGACACGTTGGTGGATGTGCTGGAGCGCGGGCATAGAGTGGTGGCTTGCCGCGGCAAGCGCCTTGCCGCGGTCGTTGTCCTGTCGCGTCCGGGAGCTTGTTGCTCACCGGGCCTTGCCAGGACGCGTGGCCTGTCGCGGAAAGTTCCTTGAGATGCCTTGGTTGGCCTTCCCGGCAAGCTCCTCTTGCCGGGTTCTTGTCTCCTTGGCTTGGATACTTTGTCCTTGAATGGCTCCAAAGGAACCACGGAGGACCTTGGCGGTCACCCGGCAAGCCTTGCCGCGGGATGCTGCGACTGCCCGTGCACAAGTTCGGGATACTAGGGTACCCCTACTCTAGTACACCGACAGGAGCCCCCGGGCCTGGGCCATACACGGTGCCGAGCGCTGTTGGGCCAGGCCCAAAACAGGGCACGGGCACGCGCGGCCTGGGTTACGCCGTATCTCTCCCCGTATCCACCGCGTCCTCCCCGAACGGCACGCATTGAATGCGGCGTCATGGGAGAGATCGTGGGTGGTTTATTTATTCGGAAAGGCAGAACGTCCGCCCCCTCCCTCTTTATAAGCAGGGGAAACAGGGGTAGTTCGCCCATTCGCCGGTTGCTACTCCAATCTCGGAAATCTCCGCCGCTCCCTCGTCTTCCCAAAGCTGAAAGAGAGCAGCGCCCCACCCCCCATCGCCACCAGCACCACCAACGCCGTCGACCTCCTCCACCATTCCGCCATGGCTCCGAGAGCCGACAAGGGGAAGGTTGTGAAGTCGACCGAGGCGCAGCGGCTTGCGGCGCTGCGAAAGGAGCGGGTAATCTCCCCCCCCCAAGCTCGCCGCGAGGGAGCTGAGGGAGAATTACTACCTCTTCTGGTCGACGGAGACGCGAGCGCACCCGCGCACGAAGGTACTTCCAGCCGCCGCTTGGAAAACGACTCCAAATGGATATCCATTCTTCGCCTTGTTCTTCTACTGCGGGCTCTGCCCGCCTTTCTCTGAGTTTTTCTGCGATATTATGAACACATACGGGTTCCGCCTCCTTGACTTCACCCCCAATGCTGTTTTGACCATGGCATTTTTCGCGCATCTCTGCGAAAACTTTGTCGGAGTCCATCCCAATGTAGCCCTTTTTCGCCACTTCTTTATGCCCCGAGTAGAGAGAGGAGAGCCTTTATCCGGCGGAATTGCCTGGATCTCGAGGGCCGGCAAGAAGGACACTTATCTGGAAGGAGAGTTCCGCGGCAAGTGGGAGGAATGGAGAGCAGACTGGTGCTGGATTGTCGAGGAGAACCCGCAGCCGTTTACCGCCCGGCGCCAAACCCCAGTAGCACGCGGCAGCGATTGGAGTGACGTGGCCCCAGAAGACGATAGGCTGAAGATTGCCGTCACCCGGATCCTACGCCTCAGGCTTGCCGGGCTCACTGTAGGCGCTGTTGGTGCAGATTTTCTTCGCCGCCGCATCGCCCCCTGCAGGAACGGGGGAGACCCGCCTGGGAATTCAAGAATGCGGCGGATATCATGAGGCTGCGTCCGGGCCTCAACTTCAACTTCACTGTTCTGGACCTCAACGCGATGCTCCAGGAGCTGTTCAAGTACGACCCTCAACATCCCGAAGTGTTCAGGTTGCCGGGGGTGTCGTTCCGCTGTGCAACAACTCCGCGCTCGACCGCATCCGTGCAATGATGCCGCTGTGCGATTCGCATGGAATTGTCCTAACTTGGCAAGAGCCTGCAGATGACGTCATGCAGGAGTTCTTTGACGGCTTGGTAGAAGTGCCGGTCCGGTCCGACGAAAAGGATAGCCTCACCCACGACACCACCGATGCGGAGATGACACGCATCGCCATTAGGCTGGAAGAGGCGGCGGCGTCCGCAGCCGCGGGCGAATTTGGATTCACCATGGAGGAGGCAGATGCGGCAGAGGCGGCAAGCCGTGCCAAGCGAGGGGAGCCCGCCGGCGAGAAAGAGCTTGCCGGGCATGGCGTCGAGTCGAACGAGCCCATCGAGGATGCGAGCGGCTCGCTGGAGATCAACTCCTCTTCCTCCTCATCTTCAGGCAGCTCGCTGCAAGCAGAACCTCCATCTCCACCAAGAAGGCGTCTCCGCAAGGCCAGGGACGTAGCGGGGCAGCGGGCAAGTGAACAGCCGCCGCGCCGCGCGACACGCTCCACCGCGGCAAGCACTGTTGCCGCGGGAGCACCTCATGCTGCTGCGGCAACTGGAGCGGGGTCCACCCGGACCACCACTTCTGCTCCTGCCGCTTCTCATGCCGCGGTGGCAGCCGGAGCGGGGTCGTCTCATACCACCGCCACTGTTCCCGCCAAGCGGCCAAGGGAAACCACTCCTCCGCCTCCTCGCGCCGGACATGAGCCAGACTTCGACTTCTCCGCGCTCAGCTCCGACGAGGAAGAAGAAGAGTAAGATTCTCTTGTTGTACTTGTAGTTCTTCAATTCTTGCTGTTTTGTCTTGTATCTCATTTGCTTTACTCTGAACTTATTCCTTTTTAGGACTCTGGCCCAGAGAGCAGCGAAGAGAGCCAAGGTCCCGGTGATTGTCATCGAGGACGAACCCACCACGACAGCAGGGGGTGCATCCGAGACAACCTTGCCGGACCCGGCAACTGTTCTCCAGAGCAGCCCCCAGCGTAAGTATATGGTTCGCTTTCCGCTGTTAGGCGCGCATGGATACTCTTTATTTGCTGACATCTGACTGTTGGTTTGTGTAGGAGAAGAGCAGCCCCACCAGGAGCACCCGTAGGCCGCCCCCGAAATGCCAAGGGAGAGTCCTCCGGCAAGGGAGAGTTCTCCGGCAAGGGACAACACCAGCGTCCCCCCGGCGGCGGAGACTGCGACTGTCGAACCCAGTACAGGTAATCTTCTCTTCAAAGCTTCCCTTGGGTTCTTCTTCTTTTTGGGTATTTGCTTGACTTTTCTCACTTTTCCGGCCATCAGACCCAGCTGCTGCGGAGCCAATGGAGACCGAGGTTGCTGCCGATGACGCCGCTGCCACTGAAGAAGCAGCAGGCGTTGATGATCCCGCCGGCGACGAGGCCGCCAAAGCTGCCACCGCAGCAGCTGGCGAGGGGTCTGGCGATCGCACTAACGGCCCTGAGGCCGCAGGAGCGCCAGGCGCTACGTCGACCGCCGACCCGTCCGCCGCTGCCGCAGCGCCAGGCTCCAAAGAGCCCCAGCCAGGCGTCTACTTGAAGGCTGGCGATGGCGTCTTCATCAACCTCCCCTGGGCGTCAAGCTCCAGGGTGCCAGTCGAGGGAGAGAGCTTTGATGGAGAGGTGCTCGCCTCCGCTGGGCTGACGCTAGTTGATGCGCCGAGCAGCAGCAGCGGCGAGCCTAAGGAGGAGCGGCTGGTGCGGAAGCTGTTGTCGCTCTACCGCGCGCGGCAAGCCAAGCTGGAATCCTGCGAGGCGCTTGTCACGAAGGCGGGAGTGGACATCGAGAAGCGCGCGGAGGAGCTCCGGGGTCTCAACCAGGAAGCTCTCCGGTCCCTGGCAGAGGAGCGGGAGCAACTCGCCGAAGAGCAGAACGCCTTCTTCCTCGAGAAGGCCGAAGTTGAAGAGCAACAGCGGCTTGCCGCTGAGAAGCTGTCTGCGCAGGAGGGCGAGCTGGCGTAGCGGAAGGTCAACCTTGACGCACACGAGGAGGAGCTTGCCGCGCGCGAGCGAACATTCGGCGGAGCCCTCAAGCAAGCGGAGGATGCTGCCGCAGCTGCCGAGGCCGCCAAGAAGGAGCTGGAGACAAAGGTGGCGCAGCTGGAGGCCAATCTCAAGGCGAGTGGTGAAGAGCTTGCCGAGAAGGGCAAAGAGCTTAGCGCCGCCAAGGACTCCAACGCAGATCTTGAGTTGAAGCTGACCACTTTGACCAAGACGCTGGACGGCGCCAGGGAGCAGGAGGTGGCCTTGAAGGAGGAAATCAAGGCCAACAAGGCGCTGTTGGCGAGTGCCGTCGCCGCCCAGAATGCTTTTAGGGAGAATGTGGAGCACTGGACGGAGGGTCTCGTGAATGTTGCCGCAGACATTGACAGGGAGCTGGCGCAGCTGGGGATGGAGGATCTCGGGTATCCCTCCGACGAGAACCTCCAACCCAGCGCCAAGCTCATCTTGTTCTTCAAAGGCGTGGCGACGGCCCTCCAGCGGCTCCGGGAGAAGATCCCAAAGCAGCTGGCCGACGAGTCGCGTAAGATCTACGCGGGAGCTCTTCAAAAGGTGTTGGTGAAGGTGGCCTTCCGCAACCCGGGCCTCAACCTCACCAACGTCCTCAAGACCCTGCCGCCGGATGCTGATCTGGAGGCGCTCAAGACCCTTGTCGCACCCATTGTGGACAAGGTGAGCGGGATCAAGAGGATTGAGGGCGATCGCATAGACTAGGCCGCCTGTTTTCTTCTTTTCTTGTCGCTGCTGGTCATGTTATGAGAACAATCTGTTAGAGCCGCGACAAGCTACCTTGTACTATAACTCTATTCCGGGTAATGATTGCAATGTTATTCCCTTTACTTGATTCCTCCCTTTGTATGTTTTTGCCCTACGCTTTTAGGGAACTTGCTGGTGCAGGCACCTTAGCCGCGAGCGCTGAGTGCGGAACGTCAGCAGCCTGCTGGCGGTGCCGCTACCGACAAGAAACCTTGTCGCAACTAGTCGCAGCTCACTTAAGTTGTTGAGCGGACTCGAAACAAAATAAGGGCGCAACTAGCTACGAGTTGGTTCCTCCGCGCACAGGTTTTCCATACAAAGTGCGGTCGTTCAAGGGAGATAACTTAAAAAATTTAAAAATCTGATTCCTCAAACTTTGGCAACTTAGCTTTTCTGTTGTTTGCTTCCCGGTAAGGCGAAACTTTCTTGAACGACGCCTGGTCCATACCATTATCTTCTCCTTCCCCCGCGGCAAACTTGTGGGCGAGGGAACCTTCCTTTCCTTGAGAAAAAAGAAAGAAGAGAAAATAAAGATATGGAGCCTTACAGCTTGTTATCGCTTACCTGGGAGTAGGTGCTGCACAAAGTGTCAAATCACATATGCAAAAAATAGAAAGCGTGATATTGACAAGATGTGCGGAGCACATGAGCTTTGCTTATGCACGGGGTCTGCGCCCGGCTTTGTACAAAGGATTACATGCAACAGCGGCAAGACTTGTACAAAAGGTGGTTGCCGGAACAGGTTCCGGCAACCGCGCCTTACGGGTAAAACTTACGAAGATGCTCAATGTTCCAGGAATTGCTCACCGGAATGCTATCTTCGGTCTCAAGGCGGACAACGCCAGGCCTAGTGACTCATTTCACCCGGTAAGGGCCTTCCCACTTCGGCGTCAACTTGTTGGAATTCTTGGCGGACTGAACACGCCGAAGAACAAGGTCGCCTTCCTCGAGACTTCTGGCGTTAACTTTGCGGCTATGGTAGCGGCGCAAAGCTTGCTGGTAGCGAGCAGCTCGTACAGCAGCCTGAAGACGGTCTTCCTCAAGGAGTAGCGCGTCATCTTGTCGCAGCTGCTCTTGCTCAAGCTCATCATAAGCGAGCACTCGAGGTGACCCGTATACGAGTTCCGTGGGGAGAACTGCCTCTGCTCCATAGACTAGAGCGAAAGGTGTCTGGCCAGTGGCTCGATTTGGCGTCGTCCTGATCGACCAAAGAACCACCGGCAGCTCCTCGATCCAGTTTCTTCCGCACTTGTGCAGCCTGTCGAAAGTCCTGGTCTTGAGCCCACGCAGCACTTCAGCATTTGCCCTCTCCGCTTGACCGTTGCTTCTCGGGTGAGCAACAGAAGCGAAGCAGACCTTGGCGCCAAGATCTTGGACGTACTGCATGAAGGTGCGGCTCGTGAATTGCGTACCGTTGTTGGTGATTATCCTGTTAGGGATCCCGAAGCGGCAAACAATCGACCTGAAGAACTTGACTGCTGACTGTGCTGTCACCTTCCTCACTGCTTCCACTTCCGGCCACTTTGTGAACTTGTCGATTGCAACGTACAAGTACTCAAAGCCCCCGATTGCTCGGGGAAAGGGGCCGAGGATGTCGAGCCCCCAGACCGAAAATGGCCAGGATAAAGGGATCGTCTGGAGAGCTTGAGCTGGTTGGTGTATCTGCTTGGAATGGAACTGGCACGCTTCACACTTGGTTACTTGTGCAGTTGCATCCTGGAGGGCTGTCGGCCAAAAGAAACCTTGCCGGAATGCTTTGCCGGCAAGTGCTCTTGCGCCAATGTGGTGACCACATATGCCTCCATGTATCTCTGCCAACAGCTTTTGTCCGTCTTCCCGGTGAATACACTTCAATTTCACACCGTTGAGTCTTCTTCTGTATAGTGTGTTGTCGACAAACTGGTACATACTTGACTGCCGGTCTACTCTTTCCGCTTCTTCTTGCTCTTCGGGAAGTTCTCCTGTCTGAAGGAAACGGACAATCTGCTGTGCCCATGCTGGAGCTTGTGGCTCGACAACAAGGACTAAAGGCAAATCTGCTGCTGCGGGAACATCCGCTTCTATGGTGAGAACCTGCGGCTCCGCCGGAGCTTGATGTTTCCCGGCAAGCTTGCCGGAGCAAAACTTGTCGGGAGCTTCTGCTTCAACGGAACAAACCCTAGGGCTTGCCGGAGCAGACTGCTCCTCAGCGCTCTTGGCGTTGATCTTGGGGACCTTCTTGGCGGCGGCTTCGGGAAGCTCTGCCGGAAAATAGTCACCAGAAATCAACTTCCTCTTCTTGCTCTGTCCAGTTGATGGCGTTACAGACGGTTGAGTCAGCTTGAGCACAAAGATCCCTGGTTCCACAGGTAACTTAAGTGCGGGGCACTTTGATAGGCCATCGGCAATGGCGTTCTGAGCTCTTGGAACATGCTCCATCTGTAGGCCTTCAAAGTGCTCTTCTAGCTTTCTCACTTCGTCGACGTAGGCTTCCATCAACGGACTCTGATAGCTCTTGTTCACTTGGCGGACGACAAGCTGCGAGTCACCCCTGACAAGGAGCTTCTTGATCCCAAGGTCTGCCGAGATCCTGAGATCGGCAAGCAAGCCTTCATACTCTGCAGTATTGTTTGTTGCTTGCTCCTTGGGAAAGTGCATCTGGACTACGTACTTGAGGTGCTCTCCGGTGGGTGCGACAAGCAGCACGCCAGCGCCGGCGCCTTGCAGCGAAAAGGCACCATCAAAGTACATTAGCCACTCATTGCTCGCTTCCTCGACGGGGATGTTCATTTCTGGAATTTCCTCATCTGGTGTTGGCGTCCATTCTGCTATGAATTCCGCCAATGCTCTGCTTTGGATAGTTGAAGTACTCTCAAACTTGAGGCCAAAGCTTGACAGTTCAAGTGCCCACTCAACAATCCTGCCTGTCGCTTCTGGATTCTGTAGTATCCTCTTCAGCGGAAAACGAGTGACAACTGTGATCTCATGTGCTTGGAAGTAATGGCGCAGCTTTCTCGAGGCCATGAGAAGGCCGAAAAGCAATTTCTGCACACCAGAGTACCTTGACCTAGCCCCCTGCAGAAGGGAACTGACAAAGTAAACTGTGCGCTGTACCATTCTCTTCTGTATCTCCTCGCGCGTCTGCGCAGATCCATCCTTGTCGGGACCATAGCTTGCCGGGGAAGCCCCCTGCTTGTCGCTGGATGCGCCTGCCGTGGTTGCTGGCTCGTCATCTGCCTCCCTCTCTGCTACTAACGCAGCACTAACCACTTGATTGGTTGCCGCTATATACAGCAGCAACTTCTCTTGTGGCTTAGGTGCGACAAGTGTTGGAGTGGAGGACAGGTATCTCTTCAAGTCTTGCAGCGCAGCCTCCGCTTCCGGAGTCCATTTCATTGGACCTGCCTTTTTCAATATTTTGAAAAACGGCAGGGCGCGCTCAGCAGACCTAGAGATAAACCTGCTGAGAGCAGCCACGCAACCGGCAAGTCTTTGTACATCCTTGACGCGCTTTGGTGCTTCAATCTGCTCAATGGCCTTGATCTTGTCGGGATTGGCTTCGATTCCCCGCTGAGACACGAAGAACCCGAGAAGCTTGCCGGAGGGGACTCCAAACACACACTTCTCGGGGTTGAGCTTGAGGCTGATCTTGCGCAGATTTGCAAAGGTCTCGTCTAAATCTTGAATCAGAGTTGCCTTGTCCTTGCTTTTGACCACTATGTCATCCATGTAGGCTTCCACATTTCTGTGTATTTGTGGCTCAAGAGCGACATGGACTACCCTTGCAAATGTTGAACCAGCATTTTTTAAACCGAAAGGCATCCGTATGAAACAGTACATGCCACATGGAGTGATGAATGTGGTCTTCTCCTCATCCTCTTCTGCCATGAAGATCTGATGGTATCCTGAGTATGCGTCAAGAAATGAAAGCAAGTCACATCCGGGCGTGGAGTCAACAATCTGGTTAATGCGCGGCAAAGGAAATGGGTCTTTGGGACAAGCTTTGTTAACATCGGTAAAGTCGATACAAAGTCTCCATTTCCCGTTCGCCTTGCGCACGACTACAGGATTGGCCAACCACATAGGATGGAGCACTCCTCTGACAAGGCCTGCTGCTTCCAACTTCTTGATCTCTTCTGCGATGAATTCTTGGCGCTCCACTGCTTGCTTCCTGACCTTCTGCTTGACGGGCCACGCATGAGGACAAACGGCAAGATGGTGCTCAATTACTTTCCTGGGTACACCGGGGATGTCAGACGGTTGCCACGCAAACACGTCAACGTTCGCCCGCAGGAAAGCAATGAGCGTGCTTTCCTATTTAGGGTCGAGAGTGGCACTGATGGTGAAGGTACCACCAGTGCCGTCCTCCTTGGCGGACACCTTCTTGGTCTCTGGCGGAGCTGCCATTGTCTTCTTACACTTGCCGGTGGAGCTCGATGGTGCGTCCTCGACGGCAGTGCAGCACTCCGAAGAGGTGCGCTTGCCGGAGTGGGCATCAGAACTCTTGCCGGACTTGGTCTTCTTCTTCCCCCCGGGAGCTTCAACGGCAGGTGACTTGCGATCTGTTGCGGCTGCCGCTTCCCGGTAGATCTTGTCGGCGCAGATAAGAGCATCCTTCTTGTCGCCAGGGACAGAGATGACGCTTATCGGGCCTGGCATCTTCAGCATGTTGTATGCATAGTGAGAGGCTGCCATGAACTTGGGAGTGCTGGACGGCCGAGTATCCCATTGTAAGGCAATGGAAAATCGGCAACGTCAAAAGTGACCATCTCAGTCCTGAAGTTCACCTCGCTGCCAAATGTTACTGGCAACGTGACCTTCCCCTTCGGCTTGCTCCTTCCCGGGTTGATTCCTTGGAATGTGCCGGTCTCTTCAAGCTCGCTGTCAGGGATCTGGAGTTTCTGGAGTACAGCGGAGGAGATCAGGTTCAAGCCGGCCCCGCCGTCAACTAGCATCTTAGTGACCTTGAGGTTGCAGATAGTTGGTGAAACCAACATCGGCAAGCACCCGACCGCAGTTGTGCGATCAGGGTGGTCCTCAATATCAAAGATGATAGGCATGCTGGACCATTTCAGAAGCTTGCGTGACTCGACAGGTGGTTCCGCCGCATTGACTTCCCGCACCCACTGCTTGAGTTGGCGGTGCGAAGTATGCAGAGAAGCACCGCCGTCAATGCACAAAACCTCTGTGGCTTTCTGGAACTCCTGCTCACTGGTCTCGACACCATCCATGTCTTCGTCGTCGTCGTCATCTTCATCCTTGTCGCGGCCGCGGGGAGGTTTGTCTCCTTGCCGCTGCTTGGCCTTGCCGCGGCGTCCTCTCCAGCCGGCGCGCTTCTTGCCGGATTCTCCAGCGCCTCCTTGGGCCCTCTCCTTGTCGCGTCGCTCGTATTCAGCCTTTTGCTGCTGGACAAGCTGCTCGACCTTCTTGTAGCTCTGGAGGTCATGGCCCTTGGTGCGGTGGATCTTGCAGTACTGCTTGTCGGTGCCGTCCTGCTTGTCGGCGACCGCCACAGTCTGGCAGTTGGTGTATGCGGCAATCTCCTTGCCGGGGCTACCAGCTTTGGCTTTCTTGGCGCCACCTTCGTTGCCGGACTGCTCAATGACTAGCACATCTTTGCCTTTCTTCTTCCTGTTGTTCCGCCGCCGGTTTTTCTTTGCCGGGGCAGCATCCTCGCTGTCAGATCCTCCTGCTCATGTATTCTCTCCGGGGAGTTTCCTCCCTTCCTCAGCACATGCACACTTGTCGGCCAGGGCATACAGCTCACTGACGTCCCTGATCTTGCACATCGCCATCTCCTCCCGCATCCTGCGGTTACGCACGTTCTGATGGAACGCGCTGATGACCGCGGCAGGGTGGACATCTGGGATGTTGTGCTGTACACGGCTGAATCTCTGAATATACTTGCGCAGGGGCTCTCCTTCCTTCTGGGCGAGCAGATGAAGGTCACTCTCTTGGCCATGAGGTTTGTGGCCGCCTGTAAAGGCGCCGACAAACTGATGGCATAGGTCTGCCCAGGAGGATATGGAGTTGTCCGGCAAGTGCATGAGCCAGGACCTGACGTTGGGCTTGAGCACCAGCGGGAAGTAGTTGGCAAGGATCTTGTCGTCCCGCCCCCCGGCAGCCTGCACCGCGATGGTGTAGATGCTGAGGAACTCCGACGGATGCGACTTGCCGTCGTACTTCTCTGGTACGTCTGGTTTGAAATTCTTCGTGCTGGGCCACTGGACTTGCCGCAGCTCACGAGTAAACGCAGGGCAACCTACCGCGTACGGCAAGTCGCCTGGTTCCCCTGGCGCATGCATGTCGACAAAGGGCCCAGCACGCTGGTCCGATTGACGTCGTGCTTCTCTTCGACGCTCGATGCGAGTACGAGCGTCTTCTTGCTGTCGTTCGTGAAGAACTTGGCGCTGATCGCGACGAGCTCGTGGATCTGATGACGCGGTGGAGTCGCTGTCGAGGTGGATCCGGCGAGTCGGCGATCTTGGCCTTCGGGGCGGAGAGTGCACAGTGGTTGCACCCCCACCGGTCTTGTCGCCACCGGCTCATGCCTGGCTGACTTGCCGCGGCTGCGACGTGCTCTGCTGCCGTTGAGTGTCGCCGTTGGCGAAGCCGATGAGACTCTGAATGGTGGCCCTCCAGTCGTCGATCTTGTCTGCCGTTGGAGGGTAGTCCAGGAGCAGTTGAGCTCGCGCCAAAGCTTCTGCTGGAGTGGCGGGTGGCGGTGGCGAACGGTGCGAGGAGCGGGATATGCTCGGACTTCTAACTATGTTAGAAGGAGCAGTATCCCGTCCAGGTGACCGTGCTTCGCTCGAATACCACAACTCAAAACAAAACAAAGGATTGGCTTGCAGAATAAGCCGGAACAAACATATGATAGAGATTTCGTCCGAAGTTTTCGTGGTGGGGCCCACACGGGCTCGATCGTACAGCACCATCATGTACAAGGCAGTGCACATGACATACAAAGCGTCCCCGAGTCAGCATAGCCAAGGACTCTTTAAGACACAACGAGACCACTGTAAAACCAACAATGGATAGGCGGACCACTAGACGTCAAACCCCAATTTCATATCATACATCTATTGGAAAGATATTCTAGGAGTGTCGGGGGACTAATCCACGAGCACCTATGGGACCGGCGGACTGAGTCCCTTTCGGTTCGGCGGGGGCGAGGGTCGCACGAAGAGCGGATCGAGGCGAAGCACATGAGCGGTTTACCCAGGTTTGGGCCGCACGGATGCGTAAAACCCTACTCCTGCTTTGTGGTTTGTATTGAGTTCTTGCTCGGGAGCGCGGAGTGCTACAGTACACCCCAGCAGCTAACGAGACCGAGCCTGAGTGTTTCCCCCCTCCTATGTTGCGCATGGGCCTCCTTTTATATGCTCAAGGGGTCACCGACAGGTGGCAACGTAGACAAGGGTAAAAATGGAAAGGTGTTGCGGTTGGTACAGCTACCTACTACAGTGTATCATACCTAACCCTGACGGCAGGGGACAAGGGCATTAAATGCCCGTCTGCGTCGCCTAAATAGTGCAAAAGGGACCGTCAGGGACGCCACCGCTCGCCACGATGGCAATCTTGTCAGTGCCGCTTGCCACCGCGCACCGCTGGCTGCACAGCCTCCCGCCACGTACGCCTGGAAGGGTCCCAGATCAACACGTTGGTGGATGTGCTGGAGCGCGGGCACAGAGTGGTGGCTTGCCGCGGCAAGCGCCTTGCCGCGGTCGTTGTCTTGTCGCGTCCGGGAGCTTGTCGCTCACCGGGCCTTGCCGGGACGTGTGGCGCGTCGCGGCAAGTTCCTTGAGATGCCTTGGTTGGCCTTCCCGGCAAGCTCCTCTTGCCGGGGTCTTGTCTCCTTGGCTTGGATACTTTGTCCTTGAATGTCTCCAAAGGAACCACGGAGGACCTTGGCGGTCACCCGGCAAGCCTTGCCGCGGGATGCTGCGACTGCCTGTGCACAAGTTCGGGATACTAGGGTACCCCTACTCTAGTACACTGACAAGGAGCTACTTGAATTCCCACTTATAAAACTCCCGAAACTTTCTGTTCATGCAATCAGGTGTTGGGGATACAGGGGAAGCATAATATGTCACCCAAACTAACAATCCCTACATCCAGTTGTATCCATCCTTCAACACATAACCAAGAAACCTTCGGAAATCGTGTACCTCAACCTTCGAAAAGCATTTGTTATATGAGTTATGGCAATACTCCCAAACTCCCGCCCCAGTACTAGGTGGCGTTGAGGTTATCTCACCAACAACTGCATAAAAGAGATTTTTGATGTCGGTGAAACTCAGGTATTCCAGAACTGCAACGATAAAATTGTGACGACAACACCTCGGAGCTCAACTCCCCGGGACACTGCCACAACCCCTATATGACAGGAGGCACCAAGTACAATGTTCTCGTCACAAAACCATCGGAACGATTCCAAGATACCCACGTGGTCCTAAAAAAATTCGTGAAATTTGAGGAGAGAAGAGTCAAAACTCTACATCAGGAGGCCTCACTAGAGCGACGAAGGGACTGAGGAGTAAAAAGAATCCTACTCTCCGATATATATAATCCTATAAGACTCAAAACATTTTTCTAGGCTCAACAACGCTAGCGATTCGATCAAGCAGGGGGCTCCTAAGTTGGGGAAGGCTCTGATACCAACTTGTAACACCTACAATGCGGTTATGCCTCTAAGTTGTGCTCCGACACGTGGGAGATATAGCCGCATCGTGGGTGTTATAGTGAACATATATAGGAGGAAGAAGTAGGTCGGTTGAGCCACGAGGGGCCCACAAGGGGGAGGGCCCAGGGGGGCAGGCACGCCCCCTACCTCGTGGCCACCTCATTGGTTGCTTGACGTCCACTCCAAGTCCTCTGGATCACGTTTGTTCAAAAAATCACGCTCCCGAAGGTTTCATTCCGTTTGGACTCCGTTTGATATTCTTTTTCTGCGAAACACTGAAATAGGCAAAAAAACAGCTATTTGGGCTGGGCCTCCTGTTAATAGGTTAGTCCCAAAAATAATATAAAAGTGTAAAATAAAGCCCATTAACACCCAAAACAGATAATATAATAGCATGGAACAATCAAAAATTATAGATACGTTGGAGACGTATCAGCATCCCCAAGCTTAATTCCTACTCGTCCTCGAGTAGGTAAATGATAAAAAACAGAATTTTTGATGTGGAATCCTTTCTAGAATATTCTTCAATGTATTTTTCTCTATTGTGGCATGAATGTTCAGATCCGAAAGATTCAAGATAAAAGTTTATTGTTGACATAAAAATAGTAATACTCCAAGTATGCTAATCAAGCAATTATGTCTTATCAAAATACCATAGCCAAAGAAAACTTATCCCTACAAAGTCATATAGTTTGGCCATGCTTCATTTTCGTCACACAAAATGCTCTCATCATGCACAACCCCGATGACAAGCCAAGCAATTGTTTCATACTTAGCCATTTCAAACTCTTTCAACTTTTACGCAATATATGAGCGCGAGCCATGGACATAACACTATGGGTGGAATAGAATATGATGATTGAGGTTGTGTGAGAAGACAAAAAGGGAGAAAGTCTCACATTCACACGGCTAATCAATTGGCTATGGAGATGCCCACCGATTGATGTCAATGCAAGGAGTAGGGATTGCCATGCAACGGATGCACTAGAGCTATAAATATGTCAAAGCTCATCAAAGAAAC
This sequence comes from Triticum aestivum, assembly GCF_018294505.1. NCBI lineage: Eukaryota > Viridiplantae > Streptophyta > Magnoliopsida > Poales > Poaceae > Triticum > Triticum aestivum. The sequence continues at coordinate 409,534,139 of NC_057812.1, forward strand.
TAAGTGGGTGTGCATCCAACTCGCTTGCTCACGAAGACCTAGGGCATTTGAGGAAGCCCATCATTGGAATATACAAGCCAAGTTCTATAATGAAAAATTCCCACTAGTATATGAAAGCGACAAAATAAGAGACTCTCCATCATGAAGATCATGGTGCTACTTTGAAGCACAAGTGTGGAAAAAGGATAGTAACATTGTCCCTTCTCTCTTTTTCTCTCATTATTTTTTTCTTTTTTCTTTTCTTTTTTATTTGGGCCTTCTTTCCTTTTTTTTCTTTTGGCCTCTTTTTTTCGTCCAGAGTCTCATCCCGACTTGTGGGGGAATCATAGTCTCCATCATCCTTTCCTCACATGGGACAATGCTCTAATGATGATCATCACACTTTTATTTTCTTACAACTCAAGAATAACAACTCAATACTTAGAACGAAATATGACTCTATGTGATAGCCTCCGGCGATGTACTGGGATATGCAATGAATCAAGAGTGACATGTATGAAAAAATTATGAACGGTGGCTTTGCCACAAATACGATGTCAACTACATGATCATGCATGGCAATATGAAAATGATGATGCGTGTCATAATAAATGGAATGGTGGAAAGTTGCATGGCAATATATCTCGGAATGGCTATGGAAATGCCATAATAGGTAGGTATGGTGGCTGTTTTGAGGAAGATATAAGGAGGCTTATGTGTGATAGAGCGTATCATATCACGGGGTTTGGATGCACCGGCGAAGTTTGCACCAACTCTCAAGGTGAGAAAGGGCAATGCACGGTACCGAAGAGGCTAGCAATGATGGAAGGGTGAGAGTGCGTATAATCCATGGAATCAACATTAGTCATAAAGAACTCACATACTTATTGCAAAAATTTACAAGTCATCAAAACCAAGCACTATGTGCATGCTCCTAGGGGATAGATTGGTAGGAAAAGACCATCGCTCGTCCCCCACCGCCACTCATAAGGAAAGCAATCAAAGAACACCCCATGCTTCAAATTTGTCACATAACAATTACCATACATGCATGCTATGGGACTTGCCTACTTCAACACAAGTATTCATCAATTTCACAATTACTCAACTAGCACACCTCTAATATTACCACCTTTATATCTCAAAACAATCCATCAAGCATCCAACTTCTCTTAGCATTTAAAATTTATAACCAAAGTGAATTAATATGCTGTTCTAAAGGACTCTAAAAATGGTATAAGTGAAGCATGAGAGATAAATTATTTCTATAAAATAGAACCACCGCCGTGCTCTAAAAGATATAAGCGAAGCACTAGAGCAAAAATTATCCAACTGAAAAGATATAAGTGAATCACATAGAGTATTCTAATAAATTCCAATTCATGTGTGTCTCTCCCAAAAGGTGTGTACAGCAAGGATTATTGTGGTAAACTAAAAATCAAAGACTAAAATCATACAAGACGCTCGAAGCAAAACACATATCATGTGGCGAATAAAAATATAGCTCCAAGTAAAGTTATCGATGGACGAAGACGAAAGAGGGGATGCCTTCCGGGGCATCCCCAAGCTTAGGCTTTTGGGTGTCCTTGTATTTTACCTTGGGGTGCCTTGGGAATCCCCAGTCTTAGGCTCTTGCCACTCCTTGTTCAATAATCCATCAAATCCTTACCCAAAACTTGAAAACTTCACAACACAAAACTTAAAAGAAAATCTTCGTGAGCTCCGTTAGTAAAATAAAACAAACCACCACTTCAAGGTACTGTAATGAACTCATTATTTATTTATATTGGTTTTAAACCTACTGTATTCCAACTTTTCTATGGTTCATAAACTCTATTACTAGCCATAGATTCATCAAAATAAGCAAACAAGACACGAAAAACAGAATCTGTCAAAAACAGAACAGTCTGTAGTAATCTGTAGGTTTCGAATACTTATGGAACCCCAAAAATTCTAAAATAAATTCCAGACGTGAGGAATTTATCTATTAATCATCTGCAAAAATAATTAACTAAATAGCACTCTCCAGTAAAAGAATTCAGCAATTCTCGTGAGCGCTAAAGTTTCTGTTTTTTACAGCAAAATCAAAAAGACTTCCCCCAAGTCTTCCCATCGGTTCTACTTGGCACAAACACTAATTAAACACAAAAAACACAACCAAAACAGAGGCTAGATAAATTATTTATTACTAAATAGGAACAAAATCAAGGAATAAAAATAAAATTGGGTTGTCTCCCAACAAGCGCTATCGTTTAACGCCCCTAGTTAGGCATAAAAGCAATGATAGATCCAGGTATTGCCATCTTTGGTAGGCAATCCATAGGTGGCTCTCATAATATATTCATATGGTAATTTAATTTTCTTTCTAGGGAAGTGTTCCATGCCTTTCCTTAGCGGAGATTCCCTTTCTTCATATCAATAATTGCACCAATCGTTCTAAGGAAAGGTCTACCAAGAATAATAGGACATGAAGGATTGCAATCTATATCAAGAACAATGAAATCTATGGGCACATAATTCCTATTTGCAAAAATAAGAACATCCTTAATCTTTCCCATAGGTTTCTTAATAGTGGAATCCGCAAGGTGCAAGTTTAAAGAACAATCATCAAATTCAAGGAAACCTAGCAAATCACACAAAGTTACTGGGATCGTGGAAACACTAGCACCAAAATCACACAAATCATAGCATTCATGATATTTAATTTTTATTTTAATTGTAGGCTCCCACTCATCATAAATTTTTCTAGGGATAGAAACTTCCAACTCAAGTTTTTCTTCATAAGATTGCATTAAAGCATCAATAATATGTTTAGTAAAAGCTTTATTTTGACTATAAGCATGAGGAAAATTTAGCACGGATTGAAATAAGGAAATACAATCTATCAAAGAGCAATTATCATAATTAAATTCCTTGAAATCCAAGATAGTGGGTTCATTGCTATGTAAAGTTTCGACCTCTCCAATCCCACTTTTATCAATTTTTGCATCAAGATCTAAAAACTCCGAATCATTGGGACGCCTTCTAACTAAAGTTGACTCTTCTCTAGTCCCATCATTATAAAGATTCATATTGCAAAACAAAAGATTTAATAGGGGACACATCAATTACTTTTAGATCTTCATCTTTATTATCATGGAAACTAGAAGAACACGCTTTCACAAAGCAATCTTTTTTAGCACGCATCCTAGCGGTTCTTTCTTTGCACTCATCAATGGAAATTATCATAGCTTTGAGAGACTCATTAATATCATGCTTAGGTGGAATAGATCTAAGTTTCAAAGAATCAACATCAAGATAAATTCTATCCATGTTCCTAGCCAACTCATCAATCTTAGACAATTTTTCTTCAATCATAGCATTGATACTCTTTTGCAAACTAATAAATTCTTTAATACTAGATTCAAAATCAGAGGGCATCTTATTATAATTTCCATAAGAATTGTTGTAGAAATTACCATAATTATTAGAGGAATTACTAGGAAACGGCCTAGAATTAAAATTACCTCTATACGCGTTGTTACCAAAATTGTTCCTACCAACAAAATTCACATCCATAGATTCATTATTATTCTCAGTCAAAGTAGACAAAGGCATATCATTAGGATTAGTAGGAGCACTCTTATTAGCAAACAATTTCATAAGTTCATCCATCTTTCCACTCAAAATATTAATCTCTTCAATCGCATGAACTTTTTTACTAGTAGATCTTTCAGTGTGCCATTGAGAATAATTAACCATAATATTATCTAGGAGTTTGGTAGCTTCTCCTAAAGTGATTTCCATAAAAGTGCCTCCCGCGACCGAATCTAAAAGATTTCTAGAAGCAAAATTCAATCCGGCATAAAATTTTTGTATAATCATCCATAAATTCAAACCATGTGTAGGGCAATTATGTATCATTAATTTCATCCTATCCCAAGATTGTGCAACATGCTCATGATCAAGTTGCTTAAAATTCATAATATCGTTTCTAAGAGAGATGATCTTTGCGGGAGGAAAATACTTAGAGATAAAAGCATCTTTGCACTTATTCCATGAATCATTACTATTTTTAGGCAAAGACGAAAACCAAGCTTTATCACGATCTCTAAGCAAAAAACGGAAATAGCTTAAGTTTAACAATATCATTATCCACATCTTTCTTCTTTTTCATATCACACAAATCAACAAAGTTGTTTAGATGGGTAGCGACATCTTCACTAGGAAGGCTAGAAAACAGATCTTTCATGACAAGATTCAGTAAAGCAGTATTAATTTCACAAGATTCAGCATTGATAAGAGGAGCAATCAGAGTGCTAATAAAATCATTATTGTTGGTATTGGCAAAGTCACACAATTTAGTATTATCTTGAGCCATCATGACAAGCAAGCAATCCAACACACAAGCAAACAAGCAAAGAAAAAGCGAACAGAAAGAGAGGGCGAAAGGAAAAGAGGGCGAATAAAATGGCAAGGGTGAAGCGGGGGAGAGGAAAGTGAGAGGCAAATGGCAAATAATGTAATGCGAAGGATAAGAGTTGTGATGGGTACTTGGTATTTCTTGACTTGGCGTAGATCTCCCCGGCAACGGCGCCAGAAATCCTTCTTGCTACCTCTTGAGCATGCGTTGGTTTTCCCTTGAAGAGGAAAGGGTGATGCAGCAAAGAAGCGTAAGTATTTCCCTCGGTTTTTGAGAACCAAGGTATCAATCCAGTAGGAGACCACGCGCGAGTCACCTCATACCTACACAAACAAATAAGAACCTTGCAAACAATGCGATAAAGGGGTTGTCAATCCCTTCACGACCACTTGCAAGAGTGAGATCTGATAGAGATAATAATAATAAGATAAATATTTTTGGTATTTTTATGATATAGATTGAAAGTAAAGATTGCAAAATAAAATAGATTGGAAACTTGTATGATGGAAAATAGACCCGGGGGCCATAGGTTTCACTAGTGGCTTATCTCAAGATAGCACAAGTATTACGGTGGGTGAACAAATTATTGTCGAGCAATTGATAGAATTGAGCATAGTTATGAGAATATCTAGGTATGATCATGTATATAGGCATCACGTTCGTGTCAAGTAGACCGACTCCTGCCTGCATCTACTACTATTACTCCACACATCGACCGCTATCCAGCATGCATCTAGAGTATTAAGTTCATAAGAACAGAGTAACGCTTTAAGCAAGATGACATGATGTAGAGGGATAAACTCATGCAATATGATATAAACCCCATCTTTTTATCCTCGATGGCAACAATACAATACGTGTCATTTCCCTTGCTGTCACTGGGATCGAGCACCGCAAGATTGAACCCAAAGCTAAGCAATTCTCCCATTGCAAGAAAGATCAATCTAGTAGGCCAAACCAAACTGATAATTCAAAGAGACTTGCAAAGATAACCAATCATACATAAAAGAATTCAGAGAAGATTCAAATATTGCTCATAGATAATCTTGATCATAAACCCACAATTCATCGAATCTCGACAAACACACCGCAAAAGAAGATTACATCGAATAGATCTATAAGAGAATCGAGGAGAACTTTGTATTGAGATCCAAAGAGAGAGAAGAAGCCATCTAGCTAATAACTATGGACCCGAAGGTCTGAGGTAAACTACTCACACATCATCGGAGGGGCAATGGAGTTGATGTAGAGGCCCTCCGTGATCAATGCCCCCTCCGGCGGAGCTCCGGAAAAGGCCCCAAGATGGGATCTCTTGGGTGCAGAAGGTTGCGGCAGTGGAAATAGGGTTTCATGGTTCTCCTGGATGTTTTTGGGGTATGCGAACATATATAGGAGGAAGAAGTAGGTCGGTTGAGCCACAAGGGGCCCATGAGGGGGGAGGGCGCGCCCAGGGGGTAGGCGCGCCCCCCTGCCTCATGGCCACCTCATTGGTTGCTTGACGTCCACTCCAAGTCCTCTGGATCACGTTTGTTCCAAAAAACACGCTCCCGAAGGTTTCATTCAGTTTGGACTCCGTTTGATATTCTTTTTCTACGAAACACTGAAATAGGCAAAAAACAGCAATTTGGGCTGGGCCTACGGTTAATAGGTTAGTCCAAAAAATAATATAAAAGTGTAAAATAAAGCCCATTAACATCCAAAACAAATAATATAATAGCATGGAACAATAAAAAATTATAGATACATTGGAGACATATCAGTAGACAAGGCTCTTATGATTGAAGGGAAGCAGCAGCAAATTGAGAGCCGCAAAAGGAAGTATGGACAAGGGAAGTACAATTCAGGAGCTTAGCAGAAGCCTCGTTTTACCTCGAACTCGGGAGGATATACCCATAACCATGGAGGCCATACACACAATGGAGGAAGTTCGCATAACCACAGTGGCCCCAAGAATGGAAATGGGAATGGAGCAGGCAGCAACTAGAACCGCTCTAACCCAGCCACACCTGCCAAGAAGGACCAAAGTCACATTACTTGTTTCAAGTGCGGGAAGACTGGACACTATGCCAATGAGTGTCCTGAAGCAAAGAATGGAAATGGCAATGGAAGCTCTGGGAAGAAGCCCAACCCTTTCAATAGGGGACAAGTGAACCACGTTAACGTAGGAGGTTGAAGAGCAGCCAGATGCAGTTATAGGTAAGTTTTTGGTTAAGTCATTTACTGCAATCGTTCTTTTTGATACTGGTGCATCACATTCATACATTTCAAGGGGATTTCTGGATAAGTATAAGTTGCCCACCAAAGTTCTTAGGATACCCATGTTAGTAAGCTCGCCAGGAGCGGAGTATATGGCAAGCCAAGGATGTTTTCAGATGCCAGTGACCATAGGTAGGCATGTTTTCCCCTCAGAGTTAATAATTCTGGAGTCGCAAGGATTGGATGTGATACTAGGAATGGATTGGCTATCGATGTATGGAGGAAACATCGATTGCGCCAGTAAGTCAATTCTGCTCACCACCCCGGAGGGAAAAAGGATCAAGTATGTATCCAGACATGCACCAAGGAGGACCCAAGTAAATTCTCTCACGGGAGTTGTTCAGGAGGAAGTGCATGTAGTGAAGGATTACCCGGATGTATTTTCAGAGGAATTACTAGTCATGCCGCCGGATCGAGACATTGAGTTTTTGATAGAGTTGTTGCCAGGCACCGGACCGATAACAAAGAGACCATACCGGATGCCCGCAAATGACCTGGAGGATATAAAGAAGAAGATTAAAGAGTTATTGGAGAAAGGTTACATTCGACGAAGTTCGTCAAGGTGGGGAGCCCCATTGCTCTTAGTTGAGAAGAAGGATGGATCTTTGAGAATGGTTGTTGATTATCGTGCATTGAATGAAGTGACGATTAAGAACGAGTACCCACTGTTGATGATCAATGATTTGTTTGACCAGCTGCAAGGAGCTTAAGTATTCTCCAAGATTGATCTGCGATCAGGATACCACCAGCTGAAGATCCGAGAACATGATATACCTAAGAGAACATTCACCACAAGGTACGGCCTATATAAGTATACAGTTATGTCATTTGGATTGACAAATGCCCCTGCCTATTTCATGAGTATGATGAATAAGGTGTTCATGGAGTTCTTGGATAATTTTGTTGTGGTGTTCATTGATGATATCTTGGTGTACTCAAAGAATGAAGAGGAGCACAAGGAGCATTTGCATTTAGTTCTCGAGAAGCTCAGGGAACACCAGTTGGATGCCAAGTTTAGCAAGTGTGAGTTTTGGTTGAAGGAAGTTGGATTTCTTGGCCATGTTATATCAGGAGAAGGTATAGAAGTGGATCCTACCAAGGTTCAGTCTGTCACTGAGTGGCTGGCACGCACCTTAGTTGGAGACATCCGTAGTTTTCTTGGACTTGCGGGATATTATCGGAGATTCATTGAGAATTTTTCCAACATTGCAAAGCCTATGAAGGAGTTGTTGAAGAAAGACACCAAGTTTAAGTGGACAAAGGAATGTGAGGCAAGTTTTCAGGAGCTGAAGAAACGTTTGGTTACAGCCCCAGTGCTGATTCTGCTGGATATACGCAAGGATTTCCAAGTGTATTGTGATGCTTCTCGCTTAGGACTTGGAGGTGTACTTATGCAGGACGGAAGAGTTGTTTCATATGCCGCACGTCAACTTCGATCGCATGAGTTGAATTATGCCATGCATGATTTGGAGTTAGCAGCTGTAGTGCATGCACTCAAGACCTGGAGACATTTTCTTATTGGAAATCGTTGTGATGTGTACACGGATCATAAGAGTTTGAAGTACATTTTCACTCAGAAGGAGCTGAATCTCAGGCAAAGGAGATGGTTGGAGCTTATAAAGGATTATGATATGAAGTTGCACTATCACCCAGGCAAGGCCAATGTCGTAGTAGACGCTTTGAGCCGTAAGAGTTATGCAAATACCCTCGAAAGCAGAGGATTGCCAAAGAAGTTAGCCGAAGATCTCAGGGAGCTATGTTTGGAGATAGTCCCTAGAGGTTTTGTCACAACAATGGAGGTTCAGTCGACATTATTGGGAAAGATTCGAGAAGCTCAGAAAGGTGACAAAGAGATTGCCGAGATAAAGGAGAACATGAGCAAAGCAAAAGCCAAAGGTTTTCGTGAGGATGAGCACGACACTTTATGGTTTGAGGACCGTGTTTATGTACCCAATAATGCCGAGATACGGAAGTTAATACTTCAGGAGGCCCATGACTGGCCATACTCGATACACCCTAGAAACACCAAGATGTATTTCGATTTGAAGGAGCGTTTTTGGTGGACTGGTATGAAGAAGGATATTGCCGAGTATGTAGCCGTATGTGATGTATGTTAGAGAGTGAAGGCAGAACATCAGAAGCAAGCAGGATTATTGCAGCCTATGCCGATACCCGAATGGAAGTGGGACAAGCTTGGCATGGATTTCATCACTGAATTACCCAGGACCCAATCGGGATATGATTCTATCTGGGTAGTAGTGGATCGTTTGACCAAAGTGGCTCACTTTATCCCAGTGAAAACCACCTATACGAGTGCAAAGTTGGCCAAGATATATATGACCAGGATTGTATGTCTGCATGGAGTTCCGAGGAACATCATATCAGATAGAGGGACCCAGTTTACTTCGAAGTTTTGGCACCAGTTGCACCAGACTTTGGGCACCAGGCTAGAGTTCAGTACAGCCTTTCATCCGCAGACAGATGGACAGACCGAGAGAGTCAATCAGATTCTGGAGGATATGTTGAGAGCTTGTGCGCTAGATTATGGATCTAGTTGGGATGATAATTTGCCTTACGCGGAGTTCTCATACAACAACAGATCCCAGGACAGTTTGAAGATGGCACCTTTCGAAGCTTTGTATGGAAGGAGGTGCAGGACATCGTTGATGTGGGATGAAATTGGAGACCGTCAGTTTTTTGGACCAGATTTGATCAAAGAGTCAGAAGAGAAGGTCAAGTTGATTCGCGATAGACTGAAAGTACCTCAGTCCAGGCAGAAGTTATGCAGACTCAAAATGCAAGGAGGTAGTCTATGAAATCGGAGACATAGCATATCTTCGAGTGTCACCTCTACGAGGAGTTAAACACTTTGGAGTTAAGGGAAAGTTAGCCTCGAGATTTATAGGACCATACCGAGTTTTGGAACGGATGGGAGAAGTGGCCTACAAGTTGGAGTTACCCGAAGGACTGTCAGGAGTTCATGATGTGTTTCACGTTTCCTAGCTGAAGAAGTACCATGCTGAGATGGCCGATATTCCTCTGAGAGATACAGTGACCACGGAGAGAGTTATTCATGATGTATTTCAATTTGGAATGTTATACATAGGTCATCAATGCATATCATATTTTATTGCATTTTGTTTTGCGATCCTGGAAAATCCTAAGCAACTCAAGGACCCACGGAGAGAGTTGGGGATTTCATTTATTTTCATATGTGATTTTTTCTCAAATATTGAAAAGGGATCATTTGGTTTTAATAATTTTTCTCTCCAAAAATATTTCAAATATAAAAATAAAAGGGAGGAGATAATATGACTTCTCCAAAAATAAAAGAAATATTGGAGGAAAAATGTTAAAATCAAATAAATATTTTATTGGATTTTTATCCGGAGTTATTTTAATTAAATTAGGAAAAAAACTGCATTTTTGAAAATTGCATTAGGTCCGGGAAAATTGTTCACTTTGTCCTAAATTTTATTAGAGGACAATGAATATTTATTTCAGAATTTTTGGACTTCGTTTGATATTTCCTTTTGTTTGTTTACTCCACCCGCTTTAAAAAATGCGTGAACCGACTTTGGGACGTGCCCGAGCCGGACAAGTCCTGCCCAGGCCCCTTTATAAGCGCCCGAGGCCGCCGCCCCAGCCCAGCCGCCAGTCCACCCCGCGCCGCCTGAAACCCTATCCGCGCCGCCGCCGCGGTCGGAGTTCGCCGCCGCCGCCGGTTTTATTTTCGGTTTAGGTATAAACTGTCGTTTTTTAAACCCTAGATCTGTTTCATTTTTTTATTAGATCGATTTTTTTCTCGGTTTAGTTTTATTTTACGAACATTCGTTCGTTTAGATCTGTTAACGAATGAATTCATTCGTTAGTCTCTGTTAGCAGACGTTCGTCTGATAGATTTTTCCTTTTCTGTTTTTTTCCGGCCAGGGACCTATCCGCGATTATTTTTATCGTAGATTAGCCCCTGATCTTCAAACCCTCGCAACTTTTTAACCGTTCGTCCAAATCCTGTGAAACCAACGCCAAAATCTTCATCTCGAGCCCCTCTTTCTGGTTAATCAACTTGAACATGGTTTTGACTATTTAAAATTTGGTTTCAAGCAGTTTTGAATTCAAAGTTCTTTTGACCGTAGTTTCAGTTCCGTAGCTCCGATGTGATTGATTCTTTTTGCAAATCGAAGCTTTTCAGTTGGACTTTCAGATTTGGATCTTCTTATTTGAGTTTTACCCTTGCATCTATGCTTGAGTGCTTATGTATGCTATTGTTTGTTTGCGATAGAATTCCCGAAGTGCGAAGCGTGTTACTACGAGTCTCTGGGTTTTGCGGATCATCAGCAAGGCAAGTAACACAATGATCATACCCCTTTATTACCCAGATTTTATGCATTAGTTACAATCCTCAAACACTGCATGATTAGGATGTGATTAACATGTGGGTATTGAGAAGTAGATGATGAGGTAGAACCTATTGCCCTTTTATTATCAAACCCTTGGGAGTTACATCTACGTTATGCTTATACTGCTATGCTATGCTCGTAGACATGGTTTGGTTTGAGTGATCAGTGACAGATGTGAGATTGTTAATTAATGCTTAACTTAAGGTGGCTACTTAAATACACATCTGGGTGGAGTGGTTGCAGGCACCTAGGGATATACCAGTGTTGTCTTTGGTTCGCCAACCAGGCTCAAAGGGATCATAAGATTATTCATGCTAGAAACTTTCGTGTGCAGACACAAGCTATTATGGGCTCTAGCATAGTTGAGTATGTTGCATGACCTCTTTCAGTGGCAGGCTAGCAGATGTAGGGAAAAGTAAGTGTAACAATCTACCCAGAGTAAAGAGTTAATGCTTCTGAAAGACTGTGTCTCGGTCATCCGTTTCTCAAACACCATGTAGTGCGAGAAATCCAACGGAGGAGATCAAGTCTTGTGGGGAAAAGTGTGCAAACCTCTGTAGAGTGTACAAACTAATCATGGTTAGCCGTGTCCCCGGTTATGGACATCTTGAGTATCTAGTTCTTGGATTATCATGTTGATCTCATCACTCTAAACTAATTTGTTGGATTATTAATTAATGTTTAATTGGGATTGAGATGGGGGTACCATTCTCAATGTTTATCAACTACCATGATAGTTAAATAAAATATATTCCTTTGATGTAGGGAAGAATTGGCTTTTAGCAGAAACATTATAACCATAGAGCCTCCACCAGCCATATATGCATGTAGTGATAGCATTTACTCGTTCATTGCTCTATTGTGTTATCTTGCCAGCATATTCCATGTGCTGACCCGTTTCGGGCTGCAACATATCATGTTACAGACTTTTCAGACGAAGAGTAAGGTGCGCTAGGTCTTTGTCGTGCTCTCGGCTATGCCGTTGGAGTTGATGGACTCACTTTATCTTCCAAGCCTTCCGCTGTTATCTTATTTAGATGGCACTAAGCCATATTATTGTAATAAGTTCTCTTTTGAGACATTCGATGTAATAAGTGTGTGATTGCACTCTGTTATAAATCCTTCAAGTATTGTGCGTGTCAGCATTACCGATCCAGGGATGACACTTATGCACAGAGATTTGACCGTTTGAGGTCGGATTCGCTACAGTAGTAGGAGCAATCGGAGTGCTAATAACATCATTGTTGTTGGTATTGGAAAAGTCACACAATTTAGTATTATCTTGAGCCATCATGACAAACAATCAATCCAACACACAAGCAGACAAGAAGCAAGCGAAAAGAGATGAACAAAAAAGGGCGAATAAAACGGCAAAGGTGAAGTGGGGAAGAGGAAAACGAGAGGCGAGTGGCAAATAATCTAATGCAAGGGAGAAGAGTTTATGATGGGTACTTGGTATGTCTTGACTTGGCGTAGATCTCCTCAGCAACGGCGCCAGAAATCATTCTTGCTACCTCTTGAGCATGCATTGGTTTTCCCTTGAAGAGGAAAGGGTGATGCAGCAAAGTAGCGTAAGTATTTCCCTTAGTTTTTGAGAACCAAGGTATAAATCCAGTAGGAGACAACACACAAGTCACCTAGTACTTGCACAAACAATCAAGAACCTCGCAACCAATGCGATAAAGGGGTTGTCAATCCCTTCATGATCACTTGCGAAAGTGAGATCTGATAGAGATAGTAAGATAAATATTTTTGGTATTTTGTTGTATAGATTGGAAAATAAAGATTGCAAAATAGTAAAGGATATGCGATAATAAAAGAGATGCAATATAATAAGAAAGAGAACCGGGGGCCATAGGTTTCACTAGTGGCTTCTCTCATGATAGCATGTATTACGGTGGGTGAACAAATTACTACCGAGCAATTGATAGAAAAGTGCATAGTTACGAAGATATCTAAGGCAATGATCATGAATATAGGTATCACATCCGTGTCAAGTAGATCGAAATGATTCTGCATCTACTACTATTACTCCACACATCTACCGCCATCCAGCATGCATCTAGAGTATTAAGTTCATAAGAACAGAGTAACACTTTAAGCAAGATGACATGATGTAGAGGGATAAACTCAAGCAATATGATATAAATCCCATCTTTTTATCCTCGATGGCAACGATACAATATGTGCCTTGCTGCCCCTACTGTCACTGGAAAGGACACCGCAAGATTCAACCCAAAGCTAAGCACTTCTCCCATTGCAAGAAAGATCAATCTAGTAGGCCAAACTAAACCGATAATTCAAAGAGACTTGCAAAGATATCAAATCATGCATATAAGAATTCAGAGAAGAACCAAATAATATTCATAGATAATCAAGTTCATAAACCCACAATTCATCAGATCTCGGCAAACACACCTCAAAAGAGTATTACATCGAATAGATCTCCAAGAACATCGAGGATAACTTTGTATTGAAGATCAAAGAGGGAGAAGAAGCCATCTAGCTAATAACTATGGACCCGAAGGTCTGTTGTAAACTACTCATGCTTCATCGGAGAGGCTATGGTGTTGATGCAGAAGCCCTCTGTGATCGATTCCCCCTCCGGCAGGTCGCCGGAAAAGGCCCCAAGATGGGATCTCATGGGTACAGAATGTTGCGGCGGTGGAGAAGTGGTTTCATGGCTCCCCCTGGTGTTTCTAGGGTATAAGGGTATATATAGGCGAAAGAAGTACGTCGGTGGAGCTCCATGGGGCCCATGAGGGTGGGGGGCATGCCTACCCCCCTGGGCGCGCCCTCCTATCTCGTGGCCGCCTCACGGAGTCCCAGACTTCAACTCAAACTCTTCTAGTTTGCTTTCGGTCCAAGAAAGATCATCGCGAAGGTTTCATTCCGTTTGGATTCCGTTTGGTATTCCTTTTCAGCGAAACACTGAAATAGGAAAAAAAAATAGAAACTGGCACTGGGCCTCCAGTTAATAGGTTAGTCCCAAAAATAATATAAAAGAGCATATTAAAGCCCATTAAACATCCAAAACAGATAATATAATAGCATGGAACAATCAAAAATTATAGATATGTTGGAGACGTATCAGTGCCATCTCAAGAACACAAGAGAGAGAGAGAGAGAGAGAGATTAAACACATAGCTACTGGTACAAACCCTCAGCCCGAGGGTGGACTACTCCCTCCTCATCGTGGTGGCCGCGGGATGATGAAGATGGCCACCGTAGATGATTCCCCCCTCCGGTGGGTGATGTCTACTACACAACCTTCTTCTTGTAGACGTTGTTGGGCCACCAAGTGCAGAGGTTTGTAGGATAGTAGAAAATTTCCCTCAAGTGGATGACCTAAGGTTTATCAATCCGTAGGAGGCGTAGGATGAAGATGGTCTCTCTCAAGCAACCCTGCAACCAAATAACAAAGAGTCTCTTGTGTCCCCAACACACCCAATACAATGGTAAGTTGTATAGGTGCACTAGTTCGGCGAAGAGATGGTGATACAAGTGCAATATGGATAGTAGATAAAGGTTTTTGTAAACTGAAAATATAAAAACAACAAGGTAACTAATGATAAAAGTGAGCGTAAACGGTATTGCAATGTTAGGAAACAAGGCCTAGGGTTCATACTTTCGCTAGTGTGAGTTCCCTCAACAATGATAACATAATTGGATCACATAACTATCCCTCAACATGCAACAAAGAGTCACTCCAAAGTCACTAATAGTGGAGAACGAACGAAGAGATTATGGTAGGGTACGAAACCACCTCAAAGTTATTCTTTCCAATCAATCCGTTGGGCTATTCCTATAAGTGTCACAAACAGCCCTAGAGTTCGTACTAGAATAACACCTTAAGATACAAATCAACCAAAACCCTAACGTCACCTAGATACTCCAATGTCACCTCAAGTATCCGTGGGTATGATTATACGATATGCATCACACAATCTTAGATTCATCTATTCAACCAACACATAGAACCTCAAAGAGTGCCCCAAAGTTTCTACCGGAGAATCACGACGAAAACGTGTGCCAACCCCTATGCATAGGTTCATGGGCGGAACCCGCAAGTTGATCACCAAAACATACATCAAGTGAATCACGTGATATCCCATTGTCACCACAGATATGCACGGCAAGACATACATCAAGTGTTCGCAAATCTTTAAAGACTCAATCCGATAAGATAACTTCAAAGGGGAAACTCAATCCATTACAATAGAGTAGAGGGGGAGGAGAAACATAAGATCCAACTATAATAGCAAAGCTCGCGATACATGAAGATCGTGCCAAATCAAGAACACGAGATAGAGAGAGAGACCAAACACATAGCTGCTGGTACATACCCTCAGCCCCGAGGGGAGAACTACTCCCTCCTCATCATGGAGAGCGCCGGGATGATGAAGATGACCACCGGTGAGGGTTCCCCCCTCCGACAGGGTGCCGGAACAGGGTCCCGATTGACTTTTCATGGCTACATAGGCTTGTGGCGGCAGAACTCCAGATCTAATCTCCGTTCTGGAAGTTTTAGGATACATGGGTATATATGGGTGAAAGGAGTACGTCGGTGGACCGAAGGGGGGGGGGCACGAGGCAGGGGGCGCGCCCCAGGGGGTGGGCGCCCCCTACCCTCGTGAGCTCCTCCTTCATCTTCTGACGTAGGGTCCAAGTCTATCTGGTAGGTTTCGTTCCAAAAATAACTTCTCCAGTTGATTTCGTTTCGTTTCGACTCCGTTTGATATTCCTTTTCTTCGAAACACTGAAATAGGCATAAAACAACAAATCTGGGCTGGGCCTCTAGTTAGTAGGTTAGTCCCAAAAATAATATAAAAGTGGAAAATAAAGCCCAATATTGCCCAAAACAGTAGATAATATAGCATGGAGCAATCAAAAATTATAGATACGTTGGAGACGTATCAAGCATCCCCAAGCTTAATTCCTGCTCATCCTCGAGTAGGTAAATGATAAAAAAGATAATTTTTGATGTGGAATGCTAGTTGGCATAATTTTAGTGTAATTCTTCTTAATTGTGGTATGAATATTCAGATCCATAAGATTCAAGACAAAAGTTCATATTGACATAGAAATAATAATACTTCAAGCATACTAACTAAGCAATCATGTCTTCTCAAAATAACATGGCCAAAGAAAGTTATCCCTACAAAATCATATAGTCTGGCTATGCTCTATCTTCACCACACAAAATATTTAAATCATGCACAACCCCGATGACAAGCCAAGCAATTGTTTCATACTTTTAATGTTCTCAAACTTTTTCAATCTTCACGCAATACATGAGCGTGAGCCATGGACATAGCACTATAGGTGGAATAGAGTGGTGGTTGTGGAGAAGACAAAAAAGGGGGAAGATAGTCTCACATCAACTAGGCGTATCAACGGGCTATGGAGATGCCCATCAATAGATATCAATGTGAGTGAGTAGGGATTGCCATGCAACGGATGCACTAGAGCTATAAATGTATGAAAGCTCAACAAAAGAGACTAGTGGGTGTGCATCCAACTCGCTTGCTCACGAAGACCTAGGCATTTTGAGGAAGCCCATCATTGGAATATACAAGCCAAGTTCTATAATGAAAGATTCCCACTAGTATATGAAAGTGACAACATAGGAGACTCTCTATCATGAAGATCATGGTGCTATTTTGAAGCACAAGTGTGGTAAAGGGTAGTAGCATTATCCCTTCTCTCTTTTTTTCTCATTTTTTTATTTTTTATTTTTTTATTTGGGCCTTTCTCTTTTTTATGGCCTCTTTTTTTATTTGGGCTTGTTTGGCCTCTTTTATTTATTTATTTTCGTCCAGAGTCTCATCCCGACTTGTGGGGGAATCATGGTCTCCATCATCCTTTCCTCACTGGGACAATGCTCTAATAATGATGATCATCACACTTCTTTTTACTTACAACTCAAGAATTACAACTCAATACTTAGAACAAGATATGACTCTATATGAATGCCTCCGGCGGTGTACCGGGATGTGCAATGATGCATGAGTGACATGTATGAAAGAATTATGAACCATGGCTTTGCCACAAATACAATGTCAACTACATGATCATGCTAAGTAATATGACAATGATGAAGTGTGTCATAATAAAGGAATGGTGGAAAGTTGTATGGCAATATATCTCGGAATGACTATGGAAATGCCATAATAGGTAGGTATGGTGGCTGTTTTGAGGAAGGTATATGGTGGGTTTATGGTACCGGCGAAAGTTGCGCGGAACTAGAGAGGCTAGCAAAGGTGGAAGGGTGAGAGTGCGTATAATCCATGGACTCAACATTAGTCATAAAGAACTCATATACTTATTGCAAAAATCTACAAGTTATCAAAGCAAAGTATTACACGCATGCTCCTAGGGGGATAGATTGGTAGGAAAAGACCATCGCTCGTCCCCGACCGCCACTCATAAGGAAGACAATCAATAAATAAATCATGATCCGACTTCATCACATAATGGTTCACCATACGTGCATGCTACGGGAATCACAAACTTCAACACAAGTATTTCTCAAATTCACAACTACTCAACTAGCACGACTTTGATATTATTACCTCTATATCTCAAAACAATCATCAAGCATCAGACTTCTCTTAGTATTCAACACACTCATAAGAAAGTTTTATTATTCTTGAATACCTAGCATATTAGGATTTTAAGCAAATTACCATGCTATTAAGACTCTCAAAATAATCTAAGTGAAGCATGAGAGTTCATATATTTATTCAAAATAAAACTACCACCATGCTCTAAAAGATATAAGTGAAGCACTAGAGCAAATGACAAACTACTCCGAAGGATATAAGTGAAGATCAATGAGTAGTCGAATAATTATGCAACTATGTGAAGACCCTCTAACATTTAAGAATTCCAGATCTTGGTATTTTATTCAAACAGCAAGCAAAGCAAAAGAAAATGACATTCTAAGAATGGCAAACATCATGTGAAGAAGCAAAAACTTAGGATCAACCGAAACTAACCAATAGTTGTTGAAGAAGAAAGGTGGGATGCCAACCGGGGCATCCCCAAGCTTAGACGCTTGAGACTTATTGAAATATTATCTTGGGGTGCCTTGTGCATCCCCAAGCTTGAGATTTTTTGTCTCCTTAATTCCTCTCATATCAAGGTCTCCCTAAATCTCAAAAGCTTCATCCACACAAAACTCAACAAAGACACGTGAGATAGGTTAGTATAAACCATTGCCAAAACCTTATCATACTCTACTGTAGCAAATCACTAAAATTATTATTCAACATTGCATACTAAATGCCTCTGCATATTTAATAGTCCTATCCTCAAATAGAATCATTAAAGAAGCAAACATATCCAAACAATGCAAACATAACAGCAATCTGCCTAAACAGGATAGTCTGTAAAGAATGCAGAAACATCCATACTTACCTAGCTCCAAAAATTATGAAAGAAAATTGCCACTGTAGTAAATTTATCAGAGATTAATATGCAAAAGGTTTCAACATTTTATCACATTCTTACTTTTCTAGGGAATTATTGCAACAGCGGTAAACTTTCTTTTTTCAAACAACAACATGTGGACTTCTAAAATAGGCATAGTAAAGGCTATCAATGCCACTTTTATTGAAATAAAAGATGCAAAACATTGTTCTAAATAACAGTAAGCAAATTCTAACAAAATAAATTGACGCTCCAAGCAAAACACATATCATGTGGCGAATAAAAATATATCTCCAAGTAAAGTTACCGATGAATGAAGACGAAAGAGGGGATGCCTTCCGGGGCATGCCCAAGCTTAGGCTCTTGGCTATTCTTGAATATTACCTTGGGGTGCCTTGGGCATCCCCAAGCTTAGGCTCTTGGCTATCGTTGAATATCACCTTGGGGTGCCTTGGGCATCCCCAAGCTTAGGATCTTGCCACTCCTTATTCCATAGTCCATCTAATCCTTACCCAAAACTTGAAAACTTCACAACACAAAACTTAACAGAAAACTCGTAAGCTCCGTTAGTATAAGAAAATAAATCACCATTTCAAGGTACTGTAATGAACTCATTCTTTATTTATATTGGTGTTAAACATACTGTATTCCAACTTCTCTATAGTTTATAAACTATTTTACTAGCTATAGATTCATCAAAATAAGTAAACAACACATGAAAAACAGAATCTGTCAAAACAGAATCTGTCAAAACAGAATCTGTCAAAAACAGAACAGTCTGTAGTAATCTGGATCAAATGTATACTTATGGAACTCATAAAATTCTAAAATAAATTTCTGGACCTGAGGAATTTATCTATTAATCATCTGCAAAAAGAATTAACTAAATAGAACTCTCCAAATAAAAATGGCAGCAGTTCTCGTGAGCGCTAAAGTTTCTGTTTTTTACAGCATGATCAACAAGACTTTCCCCGAGTCTTCCCAACGGTTCTACTTGGCAAAAACACTAATTAAACACATAAAACCATATCTAAACAGAGGCTAGATGAATTATTTATTACTAAACAGGAACAAAAATCAAGGAACAAAAATAAAGTTGTGTTGCCTCCCAACAAGCGCTATCGTTTAACGCCCCTAGCTAGGCATGATGATTTCAATGATGCTCACATAAAGGATAAGAATTGAAACATAAAGAGAGCATCATGAAGAATATGACTAGCACATTTAAGACTAACATTCTTCCTATGCATAGGGATTTTGTGAGCAAACAACTTGTGGGGACAATAATCAACTAGCATAGGAAGGCAAAACAAGCATAACTTCAAGATTTTAAGCACATAGAGAGGAAATTTGATATTATTGCAATTCCTACAAGCATATATTCCTCCCTCATAATAATTTTCAGTAGCATCATGAATGAATTCAACAATATAACCGGCACCTAAAGCATTCTTTTCATAATCTATAAGCATAGAAATTTATTACTCTCCACATAAGCAAATTTCTTCTCATGAATAATAGTGGGAGCAAACTCAACAAAATAACTATCATGTGATTGAAAATTAAGATCAAGATGACAAGTTTCATGGTTATCATTATTATTTAAAGCATATGTGTCATCACAATAATCATCATAGATAGGAGGCATGCTTTCATCATAATAAATTTGCTCATCAAAACTTGGGGGACAAAAGGTATCATCTTCATCAAACATAGCTTCCCCAAGCTTGTGGCTTTGCATATCATTAGCATCATGGATATTCAAGGAGTTCATACTAACAACATTGCAATCATGCTCAGCATTCAAATATTTAGTGCCAAACATTTTATAGATTTCTTCTTCTAGCACTTGAGAACAATTATCCTTTCCATCATACTCACGAAAGATATTAAAAAGGTGAAGCGTATGAGACAAACTCAATTCCATTTTTTTATAGTTTTATTTTATAAACTAAACTAGTGATAAAACAAGAAACTAAAAGACTCGATTGCAGGATCTAAAGATATACCTTCAAGCACTCACCTCCCCGGCAACGGCGCCAGAAAAGAGCTTGATGTCTACTACACAACCTTCTTCTTGTAGACGTTGTTGGGCCTCCAAGTACAGAGGTTTGTAGGACAGTAGCAAATTTCCCTCAAGTGGATGATCTAAGGTTTATCAATCCGTAGGAGGCGTAGGATGAAGATGGTCTCTCTCAAGCAACCCTGCAACCAAATAACAAAGAGTCTCTTGTGTCCCCAACACACCCAATACAATGGTAAGTTGTATAGGTGCACTAGTTCGGCGAAGAGATGGTGATACAAGTGCAATATGGATAGTAGATAAAGGTTTTTGTAATCTGAAAATATAAAAACAGCAAGGTAACTAATGATAAAAGTGAGCGTAAACGGTATTGCAATGTTAGGAAACAAGGCCTAGGGTTCATACTTTCGCTAGTGTAAGTTCCCTCAACAATGATAACATAATTGGATCACATAACTACCCCTCAACATGCAACAAAGAGTCACTCCAAAGTCACTAATAGCGGAGAACGAACGAAGAGATTATGGTAGGGTACGAAACCACCTCAAAGTTATTATTTCCAATCAATCCGTTGGGCTATTCCTATAAGTGTCACAAACAGCCCTAGAGTTCGTACTAAAATAACACCTTAAGATACAAATCAACCAAAACCCTAATGTCACCTAGATACTCCAATGTCACCTCAAGTATCCGTGGGTATGATTATATGATATGCATCACACAATATCAGATTCATCTATTCAGCCAACACATAGAACCTCAAAGAGTGCCCCAATGTTTCTATCGGAGAATCATGACGAAAACGTGTGCCAACCCCTATGCATAGGTTCATGGGTGGAACCCGCAAGTTGATCACCAAAACATACATCAAGTGAATCACGTGATATCCCATTGTCACCACAGATATGCACGGCAAGACATACATCAAGTGTTCTCAAATCTTTAAAGACTCAATCCGATAAGATAACTTCAAAGGGGAAACTCAATCCATTACAAGAGAGTAGAGGGGGAAGAGAAACATAAGATCCAACTATAATAGCAAAGCTCGCGATACATCAAGATTGTGCCAAATCAAGAACACGAGAGAGAGAGAGATCAAACACATAGCTACTGGTACATACCCTCAGCCCCGAGGGAGAACTACTCCCTCCTCGTCATGGAGAGCGCCGGGATGATGAAGATGGCCACCGGTGAGGGTTCCCCCCTCCAGCAGGGTGCCGGAACAGGGTCCCGATTGACTTTTGGTGGCTACAGAGGCTTGCGGCGGCGGAACTCCAGATCTAATCTCCGTTCTGGAAGTTTTAGGATAAGTGCGTATATAGGGTGAAAGGAGTACGTTGGTGGACCGAAGGGGGAGCCACGAGGCAGGGGGCGCGCCCCAGGGGGGTGGGCGCACCCCCTACCCTCGTGAGCTCCTCCTTCATCTTCTGACATAGGGTCCAAGTCTATCCGGTAGGTTTCCTTCCAAACATAACTTTTCCAGTTGATTTCGTTCCGTTTCGACTCCGTTTGATATTCCTTTTCTTCGAAACACTGAAATAGGCATAAAACAACAAATCTGGGCTGGGCCTCCGGTTAATAGGTTAGTCCCAAAAATAATATAAAAGTGGAAAATAAAGCCCAATATTTCCCAAAACAGTAGATAATATAGCATGGAGCAATCAAAAATTATAGATACGTTGGAGACGTATCAGCGGGGTGCCGAAACAGGGTCTAGATTGGTTTTCGGTGGCTATAGAGGCCTGTGGTGGCGGAACTTCTGATCTAGGTTAACCCGAGGGTTTTCCAAATATTTGTGAATTTATAGGGTAAAGAGGGGGTGCGGGAGGCCACCGAGGTGGGCACAACCCACCTGGGCGCGCCTGGGACCCCAGGCGCGCCCTGGTGGGTTGTGCCCCCCTCGGGGCACCCCCAGGTGCTTCTCTAGCCCATTGGTGGTCTTCTGGTCCATCAAAAATCCACAAAATGTTTCGCGGTGTTTGGACTCCGTTTGATATTGATTTCCTGCGATGTTAAAACAAGCAAAAAACGGCAACTGGCACTGGGCACTGGTCAATAGGTTAGTCCCCAAAAACGATATAAAGTTGCTATAAAATAATTGTAAAACATCCAAGAATGATAGCATATTAGCATGAATACTTTATAAATTATAGATACGTTGGAGACATACCAGCACCCCCAAGCTTAATTCCTACTCGTCCTCGAGTGGGTAAATGATAAAATAATAATTTATGAAGTATGAATGCTAGCAAAGTGCACAAGTTTGATCAATGACAATTTCAATCACTTCTCCTAGCATCATAATAGCAATTGTTTTCTTATAAAACTTCTCATGTTATAGTAGCCACCAATTCACATGTTAAGGTTCAAACAATGAATTCTCTTGAAACTCAACAACCTGTGTTCTCAGTCACCAAGCAGTTGCAATTCAACTTATTCAACAGATTCTAAGTGAGAGCTCCACATACTCAACCAACATATAGTCTTCTATGATTGCTAACACTCGCGACATACACATGAGCAAAACGTTTGACACATAGAAAGATAGAGGCTTATAATTTCTCCTCCCAACGTATTCACCTCAAGGGTGATGTCAACAATAATAACTCATGCTACCCATATCCAACTGGATATATGTGCCTAGATCTTTCCTCACCACATTATGCTTGCCAAAAGAGAAAAATAAAAAGGAATAGAGAGAAAAACTTTGACTCTTGCATGAAAGTAAATACATAAAAGTAAAAGATAGGCCCTTCGCAGATGGAAGCAGAGGTTGCCATGCGCTTATTTGTTTGTATGCTCAACCCCTTAGTGCAAAAGAACATCACGTTATATTGCCCCTTATGATAGCAACCTTTATTATGCAGTCTATCGCTTTTATTCTTTGCCATCACAAGTTCATACAACGCTCAATTTTCTCTTACACTAAATGATGTAACACTTCTAGAAGCAATTTTTATTACCTTATTGCACCGATGACAACTTACTTGAAGGATCTTTCTCAATCCTTAGGTAGGTATGGTGGACTCTTGAAGATAAGATTTGCGTTTAAGGGTTTTTGGATGCACAAGTAGTATCTCTACTTGGTGCGGAATTTTTGGCTAGCAAAGATGGGGGGCAAGCACCACATGTTAAAGGATCTATGACAATATAAGTTCTATGTGAATATGAACAAACATAAACCATTACGTTGTCTTCCTTGTCCAACGTCAACAATTTTGGCATATAATATTTTGATGGGGGCTCACAATCACAAAAGATTTCCAAGATAGTGTATTTGCATGTGAAAGTTCTCTTCCTTATACTAATTATTCGTGAATTGCTTGTATGACCAATATGGTGATTGTCAAGCCTCAAAAGATTTCACTTTCTAAACCCAATGTGAAGCTACCACTAGGCATGATATGATTTCAAATTCATGACATTCAATTTATTCAATAATTTACTCATAGGATATAAGTGAAGCACAAGAGTAAATGACAAGCTACTCCAAAAAGATAAAAGTGAAGATCATGAGCATAATATTTCTTTCTCTCAAATTAATTTAAGTTAAGCAAGAGAGAATTTCTTCAAAAATATTAAAGCACACCATTCTCAAAAAGATATAAGTGAAGCACTAGAGCAATTCTGTAGAAAAGAGCTTCGTTGACGAGATGTGCGTGCCGCTTACCTAGCCTCCTTGGAAACTATTTGTGGAGTCTATTTTATTTAAAAACTTTTAGATATAAGTATTTTTTTAAAACAGCAAGAAAAATGAAAATAAAATGATATTCTAAGAATATCACAACTCATGTGAAGAAGCAAAAACTTAGGCTCAATCGATACTAACCGGTAACTGTTGAGGAGGAAAGGTGGGATGCCTATCGGGGCATCCCCAAGCTTAGATGCTTTAGGATTCTTGAAATATTATCTTGGAGTGCCTTGGGAATCCCCAATATTGAGCTTTTGTGTCTCCTTAATTCTTCTCATATCACGGTTTTCCTAAATCTCAAAAGCTTCATCCACACAAAACTCAACAAGAACTCGTGAGATAAGTTAGTATAAACCAATGCAAAAACCTTATCATTATCTACTGTAGCAAATAACTAAAATTATTATTCAAGATTGCATACTAAATGCCTTTGCATATTTAATACTCCTATCCTCAAATAGAATCATTAAACAAGCAAACATATGCAAACAATGCAAACATAATAGCAATCTGCCAAAACAGTACAGTCTGTAAAGAATGCAAGAGTATCGATACTTCCCTAACTCCAAAAGTTCTGAAAATTTGCCACACTGTAGAAAATTTATCAGAGATCGTTTTGCAAAATGTTTCAACATTTTATCACATTCTGACTTTTCTAGGGAATTTTTGCAACAGCGGTAAACTTACTGTTTTCAAACAGCAACATGTATACTTGCAAAATAAGCATGGCAAAGGCTATCATTGCCACTTTTATTGAAATAAAAGATGCAAAACATTATTATAAATAACAGCGAGCAAATCCTAAAAAAATGATGCTCCAAGCAAAACACATATCATGTGACGAAAGAAAACATAGCTCCAAGTGAGGTTACTGATAATGTTGGAGATGAAAGAGGGGATGCCTTCCGGGGCATCCCCAAGCTTAGTTGCTTGGATCTTCCGTGAATATTACCTTGGGGTGCCTTGGGCATCCCCAAGCTTAGGGTCTTGTCACTCCTTATTCTCCTCATATTTACATCTCACCCAAAACTTGAAAACTTCAATCACACAAAACCTAACGGAACTTTGTGAGATAGTTTAGTATGATAAAGAGCAAACCATTTCACTTTTGGTACTGTCAAAGACAAGATTCATAATTGTTCTCACATAATGCCTACTGTAGCATATAATTTCCATAATTTATATTGAGAAGTATAAGCCATGGAAATTAGAAAACAAGCAAACTATGCATTGAAAACAGAATATATCAAAAACAGAACAGTATGTAGTAATCTGTACTCCAACCATACTTCTGCTACTCCAAAAATTCTGAAAAATAGGAAAACCTGGGTACTTTGTCTATTAATCTTCTGCAAAAAGAATCAGTATTTTAACATGCTTCTGTTAAAAATGAGAATTGTTTTCTTGAGCGCAGAAGTTTCTGTATTTCAGCAAGATCAAATCAACTATCACCGTAAGCCATCCCAAAGGTCTTACTTGGCACTTTATTGAAACAAAAGCAATAAAACATGATTACTACAGTAGCGTAATCATGTGAACACACAAAAACAGTAGGTAAAAGTGTTGGGTTGTCTTCCAACAAGCGCTTTTCTTTAATGCCTTTTAGCTAGGCATGATGAGTTCAATGATGCTCGCATAAAAGATAAGGACTGAAACACAAAGAGAGCATCATGAAGCATATAACTAGCACATTTAAGTCTAACCCACTTCCTATGCATAGGGATTTTGTGAGAAAGCAACTTATGGGAACAAGAATCAACTAGCATAGGAAGGCAAAACAAGCATAACTTCAAAACTTTCAACACATAGAGAGGAAACTTGGTATTATTGCAATTTCTACAATCATAAGTTCCTCCCTCATAATAATTTTCAGTAGCATCATGAAGAAATTCAACAATATAACCATCACATAAGGCACTCTTTTCATGATGCATAATCATAGAAATTTTGTTAATCTCCACATAAGAAAATTTATTCTCATCAATAGTAGTGGGAGCAAACTCAACAAAATAACTATCATGTGATTTAAATTAAAATCATGATGACAAGTTTCATGGTTATACTTATTCTTTATAGCATACATGTCATCACCATAATCATCATAAATAGGAGGCATGCAATAATAATAACAAATTTGCACATCAAATCTTGGGGGACTAAAAATATCATCTTCATCAAACATAGCATCCCCAAGCTTATGGCTTTGCATATAATTAGCATCATGGATATTCAAAGAATTCATACTAACAACATTGCAATCATGCTCATAATTTATACCAAACATTCTATTGAATTCTTCTTCTATCAATTGAGCACAATTTTCCTTTCCATCATTTTCATGAAATATATTATAAAGATGATCAATAATATGATGCAACCTCAATTCCTTTTTTAGTATTCTTTTATAAACCAAACTAGTGATAAAACAAGAAACTAAAAGATTCGATTGCAAGATCTAAAGATATACCTTCATGCACTCACCTTCCCGGGAACGACGCCAAAAAAGAGCTTGATGTCTACTATGCAACTTTATTCTTGTAGACTCGTGTTGGGCCTCCAAGCATAGAGTTTTGTAGGACAGTAGCAATTTTCCCTCAAGTGGGTGACCTAAGGTTTATTAATCCGTGGGAAGCATAGGATGAAGATGGTCTCTTTCAAACAACCCTCCAATCAAATACAAGAAATCTCTCCAAAGTTCCTATCTAGTGGAGAACATAAGACGGAATTGTTTGTAGGGTACGAAACCACCTCAAAGATATTCTTTCCGATCAATCTATCCTAGAGTTCATACTAAAATAACACGAAACTATTCTTTCCGATCGATCTAACCAAGAGTTCATACTAAAATAACAACAAAGCAAATTCAGATTCACAACATTTAATCCAACACAAAGAACCTCAAAGAGTGCCCCAAGATTTCTACCGGAGAAACAAAAGACGAGAACGCGCATCGACCCTATGCATAGATTACCCCAATGTCACCGTGGGAATCCGCAAGTTGAATGCCAAAACACATATCAAGTAAATCAATATGATACCCCATTGTCACCACGAGTATTCATATGCAAGACATATATCAAGTGTCTCAAATCCATAAAAGTATTCAATCCGATAGCAAAAAAATCTCAAAGGGAAAAACTCAATTCATCACAACAAGATAGAGAGGGGGAAAAACCATATGATCCGACTATATTAACAAAGCCCGCGATACATCAAGATCGTGCCATCTCAAGAACACGAGAGAGAGAGAGATTAAACACATAGCTACTGGTACAAACCCTCACCCCCGAGGGTGGACTACTCCCTCCTCATCGTGGTGGCCGCCGGGATGATGAAGATGGCCACCGGAGATGATTCCCCCCTCCGATAGGGTGCTGGAACAGGGTCTAGATTGGTTTTCGGTGGCTACAGAGGCCTGCAGTGGTAGAACTTCTGATCTAGGTTAACCCCGAGGGTTTTCGGAATATTTGTAAATTTATAGGGTAAAGAGGGCGTGTGGGAGGCCACCGAGGTGGGCACAACCCACCTGGGCGTGCTTGGGCTCCCAGGCGCACCCTGATGGGTTGTGCCCCCTCGGGGCACCCCCAGGTGCTGCTCTGGCCCATTGGTGGTCTTCTGGTCCATAAAAAATCCATAAAAAGTTTTGTGGTGTTTGCACTCTGTTTGATATTGATTTCCTGCGATGTAAAAAACAAGCAAAAAACAACAACTAACACTGGGCACTGGGTCAATAGGTTAGTCCCAAAAAATGATATAGAGTTGCTATAAAATGATTGTAAAACATCCAAGAATGATAATATATTAGCATGAATACTTCATAAATTATAGATACGTTGGAGATGTATCAATGTATCAACATCCCCAAGCTTAATTCCTGCTCGTCATCGAGTAAGTAAATGATAAAAACAGAATTTTTGATGTGGAATGCTGCCTAACATGTTCATCACATATTCTTTCTTTTATAGCATGGACAATTGGACTTTTATATGGTTCAAAGCAATAGTCTAGTTTTGACATGAGGACTTTAATACTCAAGCATATCAACAAGCAACCATGTCTTTCAAAATATCAACGCTAAAGCAAGTTATCCCTAGCCCATTATGATCAATCATTGATCCACTCATGAAACACACTCGCATATTAGCAACACCCAATGATCAAGTACGATCATAGTGCCCCTTAGTTGGTGCTTTATAAGAGAAGATGGAGACTCAAGTAAAAGTAAAAATTGCATAAAGTAAATAGAAAGGCCCTTCACGGAGGGAAGTAGGGATTTGTAGAGGTGCCAGAGCTCAAAGTGAAAAAGATAGAGATAAAACATTTTGGGTGGCATGCTTTTCCTTTCAAAGAAAGTGATCAAGTAGTTCCCAATACTTTCCATGCTAGATCATAGGCGGTTCCCAAACAGAAAATAAAGTTTAATCCTTTTCCAGCATACTTTCACTTTCCATGGATAACCGTATCCACGGGAGCCTTACATACCAACACTTTCCAAGGAATTTATTATTTGACAACATAAAGTAAATTCATTTTTCATTTCAGGACTGGGCATCCCTAATACCTTTGCCGTACTCTCGTGCAATGACAAGTGAATAAACACTCATCTTGAGAATAACACACATCTAGCATGGAAATATATCAGCCACCCCCTACTGTTTCATGAGCGATACGAGCACACACAAGAGAAGTTTATTATGAAAATTAGAGATGCCGCATACAAATTTGCTTAGAACGGAAAAAGAATACTGCATATAGGTAGGTATAGTGGACTCATATGGCAAAACTGGTTTAAAGGATTTTGGATGCACAAGTAGTGATCATACTTAGTGCAAGATGAAGGCTAGCATAAGATTGAGAAAAACCAACCAAGAAACGAAAAATCTCATAAGCGAGCATTAAGCATAACTAATACCGAATAATGCACCACAAGTAGGATGTAAATTCATTGCATAACTATTGACTTTCATGCTTGCATAGGGAATCACAAACCTTAACACCAATATTCTTACTAAAGCATAATTACTCATCAACATGACTCACATATTACATCAACATATCTCAAAACTATTGCAAGGAATTAAGTTTATTTTGCCCAATGATCTTCATGAAAGTTTTTATTATATTCTCCTTGGATATCTATCACTTTGGAACTAGTTTCATATGTTGCTTTTGATAGCTCAAACAAATATAAGTGTAGAACATGAGCATAAATGTTTTTCTTCTCTCAAAATAATTTAAGTGAAGAAAAAGAGAATTTCTTAATTTTTTTACTAACTCTCAAATAAATCTAAGTGAACCATGAGAGCATTTCTTCAAAAAATACTAAAGCACACCATGCTCAAAAAGATATAAGTGAAGCACTAGAGCAATTCCATGGCTCAAAAGGATTTAAGTGAAGCATAGAGAGCAGTTCTAACAAGTCAGGGCATAATTTTGGCTCTCTCAAATAGTTGTTTCCAGAAAGGATTCATGAATAAAAACACAAAGCAAAACAAGCAAAGACTCATATCATACAAGATTCTCCAAGCAAAACTCATAATATGTGACGAATAAAAATATAGTTTCAAGTAAAATACCGATGGTTGTTAGAAGAAAGAGGGGATGCCACTCGGGGGCATCCCCAAGCTTAGTTGCTTGATACTTCTTGAATATTATCTTGGGGTGCCATTGGCATCCCCAAGCTTAGCCTTTTGCTAATCCTTATTCCTTCATCCATCGTAAAGTCACCCAAAACTTGAAAACTTCAATCACACAAAACTCAACAAAATCTTCGTGAGATCCGTTAGTATAAGAAAGCAAACCACTACTATAAGTACTATTTCAAACCCATTAATATTTTATTTTTGCATTATATCTACTATATTCCAACTTTTCTATGGCAAAAAATCTTCAAATAAAACCATAGGACCATCAAAACAAGCACACAACACAAAGAAAACAGAATCTGTCAAAAACAGAACAGCCTGTAGCAATCTGGATATTTCCAATACTTCTGTAACTCCAAAAATTCTAAAAACTTAGGACGACGTGAATTTTTTTATATTAATATTCTGCAAAAAGAATTAGTATTTTATCGTGTTTCTGTTAAAAATGAGAATTATTTTTCCGGATGCAAAAGTTTCTATTTTTCAGCAAGATCAAATCAACTATCACCCAACATGATCCCAAAGGCTTTGCTTGGCACAAACACTAATTAAAACACACAAAAAACACAATCATAACAGTGGCATAATTGTGCAAACACTCAAGAACAGAAAGAAAAAGGCAAAAATAAATTTTATTCACCGGGTTGCCTCCCAACAAGCGCTATTGTTTTACGCCCCTAGCTAGGCATAATGCAAAGGATCAAGTATTGTCATCTTTGTCTTTATATCCATATAATGCCCTCATGATTGATTCATATGGTGGCTTAATTCTAGTCCTAAGGAAGTGTTCCATACCTTTCCTCAGTGGAAATTGAAATTTAATATTGCCTTCTTTCATATCAATCACGGCACCAATAGTATGCAAAAACGGTCTACCAAGAATTATTGGACAAGATAGATTGCAATCAATATCAAGAACAATAAAATCTATGGGCACATAATTCCTATTTTCAAGAATAAGAACATCATTAATTCTTCCCATAGGCTTTTTAATAGTGGAATCTGCCAAGTGCAAATTTAGAGAACATTCTTCAATATCGGTAAGACCAAGCACATCACATAAAGATTTCGGAATTGTAGAAATACTAGCACCCAAATCACATAAAGCAAAACACTCATAATTTTTAATCTTGACTTTGATAGTAGGTTCCCATTCATCATGCAATTTTCTAGGAATTGAAATCTCTAATTCCAACTTTTCTTCCAAAGCTTTCATCATAGCATCAACAATATGTTTAGTAAAAGTTTTATTTTGTTCATAAGAATGGGGTGAATTTATCATGGATTGCAACAAAGAAATACAATCAATCAAAGAGCAACTATCGTAATTAAAGTCTTTATAATCCAAAAGAGTGGGCACATCACTAGTTAAAGTTTTGACCTCTTCAAACCCACTTTTATCAATTTTATAAACAAGATTTTCACCCTCCAAATTATCGGGACGCCTTCTAGCTAAAGTTGACTCTTCTTTAGTCCCTTTATTACCAATCTTAATCTTACTAAACAAGGAATCAATAGAAGAAACACCAATCATTTTAAGATCTTCATCACTTTTATGAAAGCAATCACTAGAAAACGCTTTTTCTAAAAATTCTCTTCTAGCTCTAAGCATAGCGGTTCTTTTCTTACTTTCATCCATAGAAACATAAAGAGCCTTAATTTATTCCTCAACCTTAGGCACACAAATTTTCATCTTGAGATTTTCTACATCATGAGAAATTCTATCAATACTACTAGACATATCATCAATCTTATTTAACTTTTCTTCTATTATAACATTGGAAACTTTTTGAGTATTGATAAATTCTTTAATATTATTCTCAAGATCAGAGGTGTTCCTATTATTATATTATTATTATTATTATTATAAGAAGTATTACCATAGGAATTACCATAATTATTAGAGGAATTACTAGGAAAAGGCCTAGGATTAAAATTACATCTATAAGCATTGTTATTAAAATTGTTTCGAGAGATAAAATTCACATCTATAGAATCACTATTTTGCTCAATCAAAGTAGACAAAGGCATCAACTGTTATTAGCAACCAATTTCATAAGAGCATCAGCTGTTTTACTCAAACAAGAAATTTCTTCAACTGAATTAACTTTTTTACTAGTAGGAGCTCTTTTGGTATGCCATTGTAAATAATTTGCCATAATATTGTCAAGGGTGGCTTCACCCAAAGTAATTTCTATAAAAGTACCACCCGTGGCGGAGTCCAAAAGATTATGAGAAACAAAATTCAACCCCGCATAAAAATTTTGTACAATCATCCAAACATTTAACCCATGAGTTGGGCAATTCCTTAGCATTAATTTCAGACTTTCCAAGATTGTGCAACATGCTCATGTTTAAGTTGCTTGAAATTCATGATCTGGTTCTAAGGGAAATAATTTTTGCGGGTGAAAAATATTTAGTAAGAAAAGAATATTTGCACTTATCCCAAGAATCAATACTATTGCGAGGCAAATAACAAAACCGATTTTTTTGCACGATCTCGCAAATAAAGCGGGAATAATTTCAACTTCACAAAATCATTATCCACATTTTTTTTTCTTTTTCATATTGCATAATTCCACGAATGTGTTAAGATGGGACGCGACATCCTCATTAGGAGTACCGGAAAATTGATCTTTCATAACAAGATTCAGCAAAGCGGTATAAAGACTCCGCACTAGTGGCGGGAGGAGCAATCGGAGTGCTAATAAAATCATTGTTGTTGGTATTGGATAAATCACACAACTTGGTGTTCTCTTGAGTCATTGTGACTACGCAACAAGATTGCACTGAAAAACAGATCTGACAAGAAAACAACGAACGAAAAAGAGGGCGAATAAAACGGTAAATTTTTGTGAAGTGGTGGAGAGGAAAACGAGAGGAAAATGGAAAATAATGTAAATTGCAAGGAGATGAGATATGTGATTAGGAACCTAGTAGATGTTGATGATGTCTCCCTAGCAACGGCGCCAGAAATTCCTTTTGATTGCGGCTTGAACTATGTCGGTATTCCCCCAAAGAGGAAGGGATGATGCAGCACAACTATGGTAGGTATTTCCCTCAGTAATGACACCAAGGTTATTGAACCAGTAGGAGAACCACGCAACACCACGTAAACAGCTCCTGCACACAAACAACAAATACTTGCAACCCTACGTAAGAGAGGGGTTGTCAATCCCCCATGGGTAAAAAGATAGGTAAAATTGTAGTAGATTGGATAAATAGATCTTGCGGGAACACGAGATAAAATAAATAAATAAAAATTGCAGCAAGGTATTTTGGGTTTTTGGATTAATAGATCTGAAAATAAAAGCAAATAAGAATAGATCGCGAAGGCAAATATAATAAAGAAGAGACTCGGGGGTCGTAGGTTTCACTAGTGGCTTCTCTCGAGAAAAATAGCAACGTTGGGTAAATAAATTACTATTGGGAAATTGATATAACTTAAAATAAACATGACGATATCCAGGCAATGATCATTATATAGGCATCACGTCCAAGATTAGTAGACCGACTCCTGCCTGCATCTACTACTATTACTCCACACATCAACCGCTATCCAGCATGCATCTAGTGTATTAAGTTCATGGAGAAACGGAGTAATGCAATAAGAACGATGACATGATGTAGACAAGATCTATTTATGTAGAAATAGACCCCATCTTGTTATCCTTAATAGAAATGATACATACGTGTCGGTTCCCCTTTTGTCACTAGGATCAAGCACCGTAAGATCGAACCATCACAATGCACCTCTTCCCATGGCAAGAAAAATCGATCTAGTTGGACTAACTAAACCAAAGATTCAAAGAAGAAATACGAGGCTATAAGTAATCATGCATATAAGAGATCAATAGAGTCAAATAACTTTCATGGATAAAAACATAGATCTGATCATAAACTCAAAGTTCATCGGATCCCAACAAACACACCGCAAAAAAGAGTTACATCAAATAGATCTCCAAGATACCATTGTATTGAGAATCAAAAGAGAGAGAGGAAGCCATCTAGCTACTAACTATGGACCCGAAGGTCTACAAAAGACTACTCACGCATCATCGGAGAGGCACCAATGAGGACGATGAACCCCTCCGTGATGGTGTCTAGATTGGATCTATGGTTTCTGGAACTTGTGGCGGCTGGAATTAATTCTCGTCGACTCCCCTTGGGTTTTTGGAATATTGGGGTATTTATAGAGCAAAGAGGCGGTGCGGGAGGCCACCGAGGTGGGTACAACCCACCTGGGCGCGCCTGGGGGCCCAGGCGCGCCCTGGTGGGTTGTGCCCCCCCCCCCCCGGGGCACCCCTAGGTGATTCTCTAGCTCATTGGATTTCTTCGGGTCCACAAAAATTCCACAAAAAGTTTCGCTATGTTTGGACTCCGTTTGGTATTGATTTTCTGCAATGTAAAAAACAAGCAAAAACACAGCTACTCGCACTTGGCACTATGTCAATAGGTTAGTACCAAAAAATGATATAAAATGATTATAAAATGATTGTAAAACATCCAAGAATGATAATATAACAACATGGAACAATAAAAAATTATAGATACGTTGGAGACGTATCATCCATCTATGCTCTGTAGTTCATGCAACCTTTTGTTATTAGTTCAGTTTAGTCTGATTAGTCTGTTTCTACTATTAGTTCATGCAAACATGATTATATGATGTCTTGTTTTTGTCATTAGTACTCGATGTCTCATTTTCCTTTTTTCTATTATTTTTTCTTACAGGGAAGGTTCTTGTAACTCCTCCTTGCAGAGGGGGAGGTAGTTACTGTCCTCGGAGTCACTAAGGTCCTCGGGATTAAACTAATCCTCGCGTTCCTCTGAGTTGTCTGGCTGTTGCTCGGGGGCGGGGTCACCGAGGTCTTCCACATTGTCCGGGGTATCATCTTCTTTGGTGCCCGTGTTGCTTTCCCTGCCTCGACTCCCCTTGGATCGTCGGCGTTGTCTCCGGCGTTTGGGCGGCTCTACGCCGGGCTTGTTGCTATCTCTCCTGGGGGTGCCATCCTCGTTATTAGCACCATCACCATTGTCCTTGGGGTGTACACCATGTAAACATCATAGGTGGAGGTGGTTGTCCATCAGCCGGTGACGGAAGGGGCAGTGTCAGCGTGGGCCATGTCTTCGTCCATGTCGTCGGCCTCCTCAGCGGCGTAGTCCAGCATGTAGGTTAAGTCCTCAACAATGGCTACTAAGTGGGTGGTGGGTGGTAGGTAGAATTCCCTGTGGCCAGCCTCATGGCCCCGCCAGGCGTAGGCCGAGGATGGACCATCCATGATAGTCATCATCTGGATCCGATCTAGCGCCTCGTTTAACAGGGCGAAGCTAGCTGGATTAGTGTGTGAGATTTCTTCGGAGTCGACTTTTGGAGTGATGCTGAGGTGGGGTGAGAGTTGGGCCGGGGCTAACTCCCGGTCCTCGGACGCTGAACTTGCGCCAAGGCTCAAAGCTAGGTCTGCCGTAAGGAGGGTGAGTCCGGCCGGGGTTGAATCCCGGTCTTAGGATATTGTGGTCGCATCTAGGCTCGAGGCCGGGTGCGAGGTAAGAGCCTACCCGGAAATCGGATCGGGAAGATGTTCCGAAGTCAATGCTTTAGGGTCTGTGGGTGCGTCAGATAGGGCTGAGAAGCTGGTGAAGATCAGATCGCCCGAGTGTCAGCGACATTCTCTAGGTTACCGAATCTGATCCGGTACTCAAGGGAGAAACTGTCAACCTGGTCGAGATGACCGGTCGAGTTGGCATGCAGAACGATGCTGCCGAACGCAAAAAGCTACCAGGGAAGAAGATGTCCCCGGTGTTGATGCCATCTCCGATGATTAGGTGAGCCATTGATCCTTTAACGATCCAACAACAGAACTCTCAATGAAAGCACCAATGTCGGTGTCAAAACTGGCGGATCTCAGGTAGGGGGTCCCGAGCTATGGATCTTGGATCAATGGGGAATAAGGGACGAAGGACACGATGTTTACCCAGGTTCAGGCCCTCTCGAAGAGGTAAAACCCTATGCCCTGCTTGATTATATTGAAGTGTATAGGATGATTATAGAGTCGATCTACAATGAGATTAGATGAACTGAACCCTAGGCAAGTAGGATGATGGTTGTTGTTCTAGCTTCCACGGACTACACACTCTGGTTTATATAGACACCAGGGGTACTAGGGTTACACATGATCAGTTACAAGGAAAGGATAAACATGCCGATTCTTCTCATCTTGACTTGGAGGAAACACCAAGACATCAAAGACCTCCTGTCTAGACACGGGATCGCCTCGTAGTTCGGCCTTCTAGCAGTTGAAGTGTGGCCCAACTGCCCGGCCCACGAGAGATAGACCCGTAGGCTGAGGACCCCCTAGTCCAGAACTCCCTCAGCCGCCTCAGCTGCCGCCACCATCTCTATCTACATAGAGGTTGTTTTTATTTTTTGACGGGTATCCGCATAGTGGCTATTTACCCTAAGTATTACTATAACTCAATTATTCCGTCCCCATATGTACAGGGTAGTACATCATATACGGTTATGTTATGGCAACCGTGATTCACCTACATTGTCTTCTCACATGGTTTGGTGCAGAAATCGTGTGTGAAGTTGTAATACCTATACTTCTTCCTCAAGCTTACCATTGAGGAATGCACTTTTCACATCCATTTGATATAAGAGTATATCATGATGGTTAGCACATCCAAGTAGTATACGAATAACTTCAAGTCTAGCAAACATGTGCAAATGTTTCATCGAAATAAATTCCTTCAACCTGTGTGTAGCTTTGTGCTATAAGACGAGCCTTATTCCTCACAACTTGGACATTTTCGTCTCCTTTTTTGTAGTAGATCAACTTGGTAGCGATGACATTGTGCTTGGGTGGGTCGGTACGCTTGACAAGCTTCCACACATTGTTGAGCTCCAATTGATGCAATTCATCTTGCATGGATTGAATCCATTCGGGCTCTAGAAATGCTTCATCAACTTTGGTGGGCTTTGAGATAGACACAAGGGCATAATGCCCACAAAATTTAGCCAAATGAGAAGCTCTTGAGTGAGTGAGGGAGATGTTGTCGAGGATTTTCCCAATTCCTACTTTGTTTGCCACTCATGGATCAGTTGAACGAGTGCCTTGTTGTTGTTGAGCATTTTTCTCGGTATCATTTTATTCAGGATCAGGAGCTTCTTAATGACGGGGAATGATCACTTCTTCAACAACTATTTCTTCACTGGGCACAATTTCGCCAGTACCCACCAACTTGATAGATTCCTCAGGAGGCATTTCAT
This sequence comes from Triticum aestivum, assembly GCF_018294505.1. NCBI lineage: Eukaryota > Viridiplantae > Streptophyta > Magnoliopsida > Poales > Poaceae > Triticum > Triticum aestivum. The sequence goes on from NC_057812.1 coordinate 409,571,242, forward strand.
CTAGCACAGGAGGCAGGTGCTCTCTTTGCGAGACATTAGTTTCATCGAACTGCACATCTACAGTTTCAACAACCTTGTATTGGTAGGTGATGAAGAATCTATAGGTTTGTGAGTCCTTTCTGTAACCAAGCATAAAACCCTCGTGTGCTTTAGGTGCAAATGTTGAACTATGATGAGGATCTCTAATCTAGCATTTAGCACCTAAGACTTTGAAATAACTCACATTGGGTTTCTTGTCAGTGAAGAGCTCATATGAGATCTTCTTGAGGAATTTGTGAAGATATACCCGATTGATGATGTGGCATGCAGTATCAATTGCTTCAGGCCACCAACGACGAGGAGTCTGTATTCATCAAGCATAGTGTGAGCCATATCGATGGGTGTTCTGTTCTTATGCTCCACGATCCCATTCTATTGAGGCGGATAGGGAGCAGAGAGCTCATGACTGATACCAAGTTCCTCAAGATAGTCACCATGAGCTATGTTCTTGAACTTGGTGCCATTGTCGCTCCTGATGTGCTTGATGTTGACACCATAATTCATCATGCCCCGGTTTGAGAAGCTTGAAAACATCCCACACTTCATGCTTAAACATGATCAAATGCACTTAGTTGTAACAAGAGAAATCGTCAACTATGATGAATCCATACAGTAGGATCAAACTAATCCATATGAAGTAATTCAAAGAGACAAGTAGTAGTCATGATTGTCTTTGAGGTGTGCTTGGATCTCTTCATCTTCCCGGACTCACAAGCAGCACAAGCATCACAATGATATGCTTCTTCTCGACGAGAGTGCTCAAATTCCTCATGCCAGCATGTCCAAGTTATTGATGCCATAGCCAGCATTTTGAACCTTTTACCAATAGACATGTGGCAGGTGGTTGACCTGTAGCAAAAGCTACAATGTACAAGTCACCTCTACTAAAGCCTTTGAGGACTTTCAATTTGTCAGAATCCAACAGCACAATGCATCTATATTTTCCCAAGATGGAAATCATATCAAGATCACAAAGCATTGAGACAGGCATGAGGTTGTATCCAAGGGATTCGACAAAAAACACTTTACCCATGTGCCGATCCTCTGAGATAGCAACCTTACCTAGACCCAATACTTTGCTTTTCCCTTTATCCATGTGTCGAACCCGTACACTTTGGCAACCCTTGGGGCGGTCACCAGAACCCATACAAATTGCTCGGGGCAATATCCACAACTTAATTGGAGTCCCCGATGCTTTTCCCAGAGCTTTCCACCACAATGATTGAGCTCCGCGACACCACCAACCGTCTAGGGCACCCAAGCATCTAAGAGGCACAAGCTCCAGGGTGCCCGAACACCCAAGAGTTATAAGCTTCTCAACTTTCACTTCCACGTATCACCATGGAGAACTCAAACCGATGCAACTAATGCAATGTCAAGAACACGACGAAGTGGTCAAGTCCCTCACACCCAAATCCCACTACCACAACAAAAGCTATGGAGGAATATGAGAGGAAGAACAAGGAGAACACTAAGAACTCCAAGATCTAGATCCAAGGGGTTCCCCTCACTTAGAGGAGAAAGTTATTGGTGGAAATATGGATCTAGATCTCCTCTCTCTTTCCCTCAAAAACTAGCAATAATCATTAGAGGGATCGAGAGCTTGCAAGCTCTAAGAAGGTCAACAATGGGGGAAAACACAAGCTAGAAGGATAAGGTTCATTGGGGAAGAAGACCCCCTTTTATAGGTCCCCCAAATCCAACCGTTATGTGCGCTGGACGTGCACAAGCAGTACTACCGCTCCTGGGAGCGGTACTACCGCTTTGCTAGGTTAACACGACCCAACAAGAACGAAGTAAAAGAGCAGTAGTTCTACTAGAGAGGTACTACTGCTTATAAGAGGTACTACCGCTCGAGCAGATTGGGCAACCGAAGCATAAAAATAAGTGGAAGTGGTTGCATTAGAAGGAACAGGAAGTACCATGCAAGTGGTACTGCCTCTTAGAGCAGTACTACCGCTCTACTACCGCTTAAAGCTAAAAATTGCCCAAGCAAAATAGAAGGATGCTCCAATGCTGAAACTGCTATAACTACTGCAAACGAACTCTGAAATCAACAAACTCAAGCTTGTTGGATAGAAGATGACAAGTACTATGCAACAACGAATGGATAAATTATGAACTAGCAATGGAGAAGACATGCCAATAGGATAAGGAAGAGGACCTTCCCTAAGCATGAACCAACAAACTCTCCAACATCAAAAGCTCGAAGATGAAGCATGCGAACTCCATTTTCGAAGAGCTTGAGTTTGACAAGAAGATGAACACAAACTATAAAACCTCACAAAGAGAAGAGTCAAATAAGAACCAATAAAGATGATGCAAGGATGCAATGATTTGAGCTCTCTATGAACGATATGATCAAGCTACATACTTGAGAGCCACCCTTGATAGTACTACAATCGATCCTATAACCCGGTCTCCCAACTACCACCATGAGACCGGTAAAATAGAAAACCTATCCTATTAAGGGAAAACCTTTGCCTTGCACATAGTCCACTTGAGCTAGATGATGACGATCTTGACTTCCTCAAGTTGGGCCACCTTTCTTGATTGTGTTGGCTCGATGAAGACTAGTTGATTGCCCCCCATACTCCACTATGAGTGAGAAACTCTTCAGCACATCTTCACAAGTCCATTTTCACCACAATGGATGGAAAGCTTCAAGCATGTGATCTCTTTGTGATGCTCCTCTTGAACTTGCATACAACAATCTTGATGACGATCATCACTTGATGTCGTCCTCCATGGGTTGTATGCTATCTTCCTTTTGATGCACGCCCATGGAAAAAAACCTAACCCCACAAAGAACTCTCACATAGAACATGGGTTAGTACACAAAGTGTAATGTACACTGCTTACCATACCATGGGATCACTTGATCCCTCTCGGTACATCTTCTACGCTTTGTGTGTTGATAAACTTGAATCAAAATTTGTACTTAGTCTTGATCAACCTTGTATCTTTCCAAATCTATTTATTAGGATGATATCTTGAAGGTAAACATGAATGTTAACACAATCTTATTCTTCAAGAAACGTTTGCAATAGGATCGATCTCACATGACCAATCTTTGGAAAATCCTTGAATAGACCCTTGGTCAACACTTATCACCTTCTTATAATCTTGAAACTAACAAATGGTCCTCAAGCAAAGCCTATGGACAAGCCCTTCAAATATAACTTAAGGCAAACATTAGTCCATATGGAATGTCAACAATTACCAAAAGCAAACATTGGGGCAACATGCTCTTTCAATTGTATTGAAGATCAGAGAGAGAGAGAGAGAGAATCACTATGGACTCGTAGGTATGTGTTGAACTACTCACACATCATTGGAGGTGCAGAAAGGTTGATGTAGAGGCCCTCCTTAATCGATTCCCCCTCTAGCAGAGTATCAGAAAAGGCTTCGGATGGGATCACGGAAGAACAGAGACTTGCGGCGGTGGATTTTTTTCCTGGTGGATGCTCTGGGTTTTTCCAATATCTGGGAATTTATAGCATTGTAATTGTGCTAGACAGAGCCACGAGGGCCCCACAAGGCATCAAGGCATGCCCTGTTGCCTTTTCGTCTCCTCATAGGTCTTTTGGTCCCTCCCAGAAGCTTCTAGGGTCTCTTATGTCCAGGAAAAATCATCAAAAAGTTTCGTTGTGTTTGGACTCCATTTACTATAAATTTTCTGCAAAACCAAAAACAAGCAAAAAATAGCAACTGGCACTAGGCACCGAGTTAATAGGTTAGTCCCCAAAAATGATATAAAATTGCATATAAAGTATCTAAGATTGATAATATAACAGCATGAAACAATAAAAAATTATAGATACGTTGGAGACGTATCATCCTATTCTTGCGAATGCTCACCCTTCATCCCTTGCGACTTCCTCACCATATCCACACGACGTGGCCAAAAGGACTTGCAGTGTAGAAATTATAGCTGAGCGCAAAGAGAAAAAGGAAGCGTGTGAGGAAGAAAATCGTAGCTTGGTGAAAGATGACCTCGAGAAGAAGAAAGTTGTTGGTTTGTGAGAAGGCCGCTCTAAGTGAAAATCAAGCCTTCCCGCATTAGTGCTCCCCTCCCTGCTACTCGGTTGTGGCGTTAGTCCAAGTGTGGCTCCATGATGCTACTGTACCATTAGTTGAATCGGTGCTGCTAGCTACGGGTGTGGTGACGTGCGAGCTTGCCTTTGCCTAGGCAAGAGGAGTAGGGATGAGGCTTGCTCCATGGCGACTATCGGGAGCCTCTAGATTGTGCCCCCACCCCTCCTGGTACACCGGGACTGGCAGGGGACAAAATTGTGGATGCCTCCTACGGTGGAGGTGTTGACATAGACCTGGTGGCTGATGTCGGGTTAGGAGTGGACCACATGGTTGGCTCTCCAACAGGCGCCATGCGGCAGTGATGGCTATGCCTCTTGGTTGTCAGGGAGATAAGGATTTTAGAGGTGGGAAACTCGTGCTCACTCTCTGTCTTTGGCGATAATGATGCCTAGATCCATATCTGGAATCTGATGCATGATGTAGTTGTTTTGGGTGCCTCATGGTAGCATGGGTGAGCTGCCAAGAGAAAGCAACGTGCTTTGGCACCGACGATGGCGACGTCCGCGAGTGCCGCTGTCATCTTGAGGATTCCGATGTGGTTCTCCTCTCCCTGCCAGGGTTCCGGGTGAAAACACTTGTCCATTTCGGGCTCGACAACAACAACGCTTTACATTGTTCCCCCTCTTCAGGGCGTTGTCATGGAGCTTAGGTGTCGTAGGGCGTGTCATGATGTTGTATTGAGGTTGCCCTGTGTATTCCTTTGACAACATAGTCACGTGCGTTTGTGTTGTCCAGTTATCTCAGGATCTGCTTTGTAAGGAAGTTATCTCACTATTTTGTACTCCCTACTACCCTTTTTAGCCTGCATATAAGTTTTGTCTGAAGTAAAAGTATCTCTATTTTGACCAAACTCATAGAAAAATGTATCAGCACTCACAATGCAAAATCACTATTGTTAGATTCATTGTGAAATGCAGGTTCATACTATGTATTTAATATTGTGGATGCTGATATTTTTCAATATAAAGTTTTTCAAACTTTGTAAAGTTTGACTTGACAAAAATCTAATATGCAAAGTAAAAAGGACACGGATGCAGGAGGCCACTATCCAACCATAGCCGCATACATTTGCACAACAGTTCAAACCAACCAGATAAAATTCATGCAAACACGACCGGATTTCATATAAACATGACAGATTTCATTACATTTACATCAACTAAGTGGTGCTAGTCCGGCTCTGGAGGTATAATCATTACCTAGCCTAAACGGCCGCCCACGGGTCCCTTTGTCTTCCTCATCTCCGGCAGCCCGATCACCGGACTCTCGGGAGCCCCAGAGGTATATGCTTCAGCGCAAAGGATGGCTTGCTTCCCCACCGCTCAACGAGTGGAACCCCTGTCTGATGCTTCAGCCGGAGAGGAAGGGGGTGCCTCCGCTTTCGTGGAGCCCATGCGGGGTCGATGATGGTCTGCGCGGAAGAAGAACCGGGCAAGACACCAGTTGTGTACATCGCCGTTGCCTCGATGGTGGCTTCATGGGGCACAAGTGGCGCGGCATCCCTTGTTCTACTTCTCCTTGATGATGGCGGCGTACGCGGATGTGCTGGCCACCGATTCGTCGATCTTTGCGCACCCGACTTCTGACTCTGCATGCATGGCGCGACCGCAGGCACAGGAGGTAGGGTCGCAAACATGGGAGGCGGAGGACGACACGGTGTCATCGACGACAGCGATGATGCCCATGCCACCGACACGGCGGGAAGCTACTCACCACTCCTCGAGCTGGCCTGGAGCGATGAGATACTCTTGTGCCGGCTTGGAGAGGCAACTGGCTTCGTCGGGCTAGGCGAGGGAGGTGGAGCCGTGAGCTTCCTTGCTCGTATCAGGCTGGCTCGACGGGCCACCTAGTCGGCTTTTATGCCAGAGAACTGATCTTCCTGCTTGTCGGATGCCATCGAAAGAGTGAAGAAAATGGTGGAAGGAAGAGATGGGGAGTGGTGGAGTGGTGCGACTCTTGCCCATCATATGGACTCGCTAAATAGAGGGCGGACAGTAGGATCTTGGTCGGTGTTGCGTTTAATGCCGGTCCGCTCCTGAACGGACATGTGGCTGAAATAGGTTTCTCGGCTTGCACACGGGTTTAATGTAGGCATTTGAATGCAGCGAGGGGGCGTGTTCAACGGGGCGTGCAGTGGGCGGCGCCCACGGCCAACGCGCCACTTCAATGGTAGTCAGAGGTCGGGTCCGCCCTGAGTCGCCTTCAATGTCGAGTGGCGCGCTCTATAGCAGCATGAATGCGGGCAGCTGCCGCCGGTCCGGAAGCATACATGGGGAGGGGGGGCAGGGTGATCAAAAGCGAGCTTAGGATCGGTCCGAACTTCCGCAAACCTTGCCACGTTTGTCTCCGATTTGCGGCAGAAAACGCGTCCGGACCGTGTCATGAATCGATACAGGACCGTGTTGGATGGCTTTCGCGGTCTGTACAACGTGATCCAACAGTTGTGGGGGATTTGAGGGTCGGCGTTGGAGATGTCTTTATGCTGTGTGATCAGCATCCTATGTTTTGAAACCACAGGGTCTCCATACCCAAGTAATCAAGGAGGGATGGCTCAGCACGGGGATGGAGAGGACATTGCTAGCCCAGGCATGACAGCACAGGTGGCAGCAACTTACTCAAAACTGAAGACTTTCTGCGCCAATATCATCAAGAGGCTAGCTCCACCCCTGATCAAGGAAGTGCAGGCCTCATCTCTGCGGCCTGAGGCAGAGCCATTCACTCTGATGCGGACGACCAGGGCGACAAAGAAGGCAAGCTCCGCGGCCAATGCCAAAGCAACACCGGCAGAGAACGTGCTGCTCCGTGCCCTGGGGCTTGTCCCTGACGACCTGGTGCCAGACGAGTCGGTGGTGGCCAAGTTGAAGGACCTGTTCGATTCGTCGCTACGGGAGCAACATGTACGTGTGATTGCTGCCATCTTCGGCAAGTCTCTGCCACACTGTGAAGACCTTGCGGGTGACAGTGGGATAGTGATCTCCGCGCACTAGGGACGTGTGCGATCGGTGTTGGAGTCTTTACATCTTGCCCATGGATTTAAACCCATCTATTTTATGCTGGAACGTGCGAGGTTTTAACAATCCAGCAAAGAGGAAGGCGGTCCGTGAGTTCATCGCATCGGTGAAATGTAACATAGTTTGTCTTCAGGAGACCAAAATGGATGTATTTGACTCGTATCTCGTTATGCAATGTATTGGACCATCATTTGATGGGTTTTCCTACCTCCCGGCGACTGAGACACGTGGTGGCACCCTACTCGCTTGGGATTCCACTAGGTTTACGGTGGACAATGTGACCTATGACACACATTGTCTAACCGGGCTTGTTCACAATAAGGACGAGCAAAAGTGGTGGATCACCGTGGTGTATGGCCCCCAAGGGGATGATGATAAGATTGCATTCTTGGAGGAGCTAAAGGTGAGAAGAGCGGTCTGCCATGGCCAATGGATGCTCTTAGGAGATTTCAATATGATCCTTCGTGCCTCGGAGAAGAATAATGCCAACATTAATCGCCGTATCATGAACAAGTTCCGGGCCTTTGTGGATGAGATGGAGCTCAAGGAGTTATATATGCCTGGGAGGCGTTTCACTTGGACGAACGACCAGGATTGTCCGACGCTTACTAAGATCGACAGGGTGCTTGTTTCTGTTGACTGGGAATTGGCAAACGCGGATTGCTTGCTCCAAGTGCTAGCTACCGGCGTGTCGGACCATGCCCCGCTGCTTTTATGCACCAATGTGATCTGCCGCCCAAAACCTAGATTCCGCTTCGAGCTATATTGGACCAAGATGGAGGGCTTGGAGATGCTGTCCGTCAAGCATGGGTGTGTGATGAGGCTACTGTAGACCCTTTCAAGTGCCTGGACGCTCTGCTTCGTAACACATCCATAGCATTGCAGGCGTGGGGATAGAAAAAGACCGGGAACATTGAGCTCATGATGGCCGTGGCTAACTGGATTATCCTAAGAGTTGAACAAGCCCAGGAGAGGTGACATCTTAGCGAGGAGGAACTTTGGCTGCGGCGCACTTTGAAGGTCACGTTACTTGGGCTTGCCTCTCTTGAGCGAACGATTTCTCGCCAACGATCTAGGTTGCACTGGATCCGTGAAGGGGATGCTAACACGCAACTTTTCTAGGCGGTTGAGAATGGGAGAAGGGAAAAGAATTATATCGCCCACATTAAGCAGGGCGACACCATAATTATGGATCAAGCTAGAAAGGAGCAGATATTCTCTGAAACATATGCTCATCTGCTAGGGCACCATACGGCAAGGGATCACACGCTCGACCTAGATTACTTGGGTATGGAGACCCTGGATCTTCACGAGCTGTAGGGTATCTTCACTGAGGAGGAAATTTGGAATGTAATTAAGGAGTTGCCGGCGGACAGAGCTCCGGGGCCGGACGGGTTCATGCGGATTTTTTATCAAAAGGCTTGGCCAATCATCAAGCACGACATCATGGCAGCCTTCATGAAGCTGTATGTGGGGGATAGACTTGGATTTGGCAAGCTTAATAAAGCACTCATAACCCTAATCCCCAAACGTGCAGACGCAGAGGAAGTTGGAGACTTTCGTCCTATAAGCTTGACACACAGCTTTGCCAAGTTATTTGCCAAAGCGTTGGCTTGTCGCGCCAGAAGACGCATGACAAATATTGTCACTTGCAACCAGTCAGTGTTTATACGGGGAAGATGCCTTCATGATAACTTTCTGTTAGTCCGATAAGTGGCAAAGAAAATGCACGCTATGAAAACCCCGGGAGTGTTCCTGAAGTTGGACATAACTAGGGCTTTTGACACTCTGTCCTGGCCCTTTTGTTCTAGGTGCTACGGCAGAAAGGGTTCGACGAGACTTGGATGCGCTGGATTGCCATTCTATTGCAGACTGCTAGCACCAAAGTGCTTGTGAATGGAGTTCCGGGTTTCAGTTTCATGCACGCATGTGGTTTGCGTCGGGGAGATCCAATTTCTTCGCTCCTGTTCGTGATTGCGATGGAGGCGCTCTCGGCCATTTTCAAAAAGGCCGAGGACACGGGGGTGATCAGATCGATCAGAGGGGTCTCGGCAACACAACATTTATCCATTTATGCGGACGATGTCGCTCTGTTTATCAACCCCTCCGACCAGGATCTACAGTTTGTGCGAGCAGCCCTACACATTTTTGTCGTAGCCTCTGGGCTCTGGGTTAACTACAGGAAGTCGATGGCTGTGCTCATACGAGGATCGGAGGAGGACCAGAACAGGATTGCTACCATCCTTCAATGTGCTATAGGCAAATTTTCATGCAAATACTTGGGCATCCCTCTATCTATCAACCAGCTTACAAAAAATGACCGGCAGCCCCTACTTGACCAAGTGAAAAAGTTCATCCCGGCCGCAGAAAGGCCTCATTCATAGGCCCGGACGGCTTGTGCTCATTAAATCAGTGGTCTCCGCCAGACCCATACATCAGCTTATGATCCTCGAGGCCTCGGCTTGGGTGTTTGAAGAGATAAATGGTTGGATGCAATCCTTCTTTTGGGCTGGAAAGGAGAAGTCTAACGGAGGGCAGTGCTTGGTGGCGTGGAACACAATATGCCGCCCAACTTGCTATGGAGGTTTGGGCATTAAAAACCTCAGGTTACAAGCTTTGGCGCTCAGAGTACGGTGGAAGTGGATGCGACGTACAGACCCTGAACGACCATGGCAAGGAATCCCGTTCTTGGTTGACAACGAGGCTAAAGATGTGTTCAACAGTTTGGTTGCGATCACAGTAGGCATCGGCAGCAGGGTTCTCTTCTGGAGGGACCGATGGATTAATGGATCGGCGGTGCGAGATATAGCACCGGCTATTCTGTCTTTGGTAAATGCCCGCACGATCAACAGTCGCACAGTCGAACAGGCGTTCATAGAAAATAGATGGGAGCACGACATCACTACACCCACCCCTTTCTTGGCGCTGATGCAGCTCATGCACCTCAGAGCATCTCCAGCCGCGCCCCCAGAAAGGCCTCCCCAGGCATTTTTTTCGCGCCTGCACTAAAAAATCGGCCCAGTCGCGCCCCCAGGAGCCCGATTTTTGCTGGCCTGGGCTGAATTTAGCGCCGGCAGACCCAGGCTGAACCCGACGCGCTGGGAGGCGCCGGGGCGAGCGGTTTTGGCGCGAAAGGGCCGCGGGCCCGCCGCATCAGCGACACCGCGCGTCATCTTCCCCGAACGCCTCGGTTTTCCGCGGGGAATCAATGGCAAGGCTGCCGCCGGTCAGCCTTACCAGTGATTCCTCACCGGCGGCGCATTCGCGGGGCGGTGCGCCGATGCCTCCCCTTCCTCACACGCGTACACACGGGGCGGCGCGCCGACGCCTCCCCTCCCTCACACGCGTACACACGGGGCGACGCCGCTATGTAAGCCAATGGCCTCCCTCGCCTCTGGCTACACCAGCCACACCCGCCCTAGCCCGCCCTCTTATCTCTCCCGAGTGCCGCCGCCGAGCCCTGCCTCTCCCGAGCGCCGCCGCCGAGCCCTCCCTCTCCCTCCCTCTCTCCCTCTCCCGATGGCCGAGCGGTTCCCCGGTGATGAGGCCGCGGCCAACGGCTTCGGCCGCCGATCGCTCCGCGAACAGGAGTCTTGGCTCCTGTTCCAGGCGAACATCCCGGTGCCGCCGGACATGCGCCCCGGGCCGACGGGCTGGAAGCTCAGCAACGGGGGAGTGCCCATTCCCCCGTTGCCCGACGCCGTGGCCAAACCCGGGTACTTCGCCGAGTAGGTCGACGTCGTGCGCGCCTCCCTCACCGCCGCCCAACTCTCCCCCCCCCAGTACGCCGCCGACAACCATGCGGCTTGGGCAGCGTACTTCGAGCGCCGTCAGCAGCAGCGGCTGGCGTCCACCAACGGCGCGGCGGTCGTCGGCGGCATGAAGAACAGCGAGGGGCTCCGCATGTGGTGGGGCGTCCCCGGCCGCACACTCGAGGGCGTGCTGACGCACCTCGAGGGCGGCAACAACCCGCCGTTGGCGTACCCCCCGGCGAGGGCGGCCGCCACGGCCACGGCTCACCGCCGATGAGACGGGCAATGGTTGACTAGGAGGTTCGGCGCCTCCTCTTCTTCCTCCTCATCACGCTCTTCTTCGCACTCCTCCGGCTCTCCGGCGTTGCTCGGCGTCAAGGCCGAGCCCGCAGCGGAGACGCCGCTCGGACGACACACTCGCAGCGCCGGCATCGTCATCAACAAGGGCGGTCGGCACGCCTCCTCGTCGGCTCCTCCTCCACGCTTCGTCAAGCCCAAGACGGAGCCGGGGCTCGCGCCGGTGAAGACGGAGCCGGGCCTCCTCCCCGCGGTGAAGACGGAGCATGGCGGCGACGTCGAGCTCGACGACGACGCGGCCGTGGAATGGGCGCGCGCGAACTCCCTGAAGATGGCGTGGGAGCGCCAGTGCGCCGCCCTGCAGCGCTTCGTGCAGCGCCGCCGGGGCCGCGACGAAGGAGGCGTCATCGTCATCGAGGACAGGGACGACGACGACGCGCCGCCGCAACCAGCCCGCGTTGGCGACGCCGGTCAGGGGTCCACCAGGGACGGCCGCGTCAAGGAGGAGAAGCCCGACGACGGCGGCGACGATGGCGGCGACGACGGCGACTACTCGGCGTTCAGCCAATTTCTTTTTTAGATTAGTTATCTATTTTGCTATGTAATGAAAATCCGTGAACATGTCTAATATATGCCCAAATTTGCCGAAATTTAGTCGTGTTTAGCCGAACTTCGCCGAACTTTGCCGAAATTTGCTATACTTTTTTTTAATCGTGCCTGGGGGCGGCCCTGGGGCCGGCGGCTGGGGACCAACTCGCCCCCAGTCCCATTTTTTGCGCCGGCTCACCCCCAGGCGGCGATTTTAGGCGCCCCCTGGGGGGCCAACAGCTGGAGATGCTCTCAGACTTGCAATTTCGAGGATGGCAAGGGATACGCAATTGCCGGACCAATTCAGGTGGCCAGCTGATGTTTCTGGGGTCTACTCGGCCCGCTCTACTTACCTCAGATTGTGTTTGGGTCTGACGAGAACACCAACATTCGAATGCATATGGAGGAGTTGGGCCTTACTTAAGTGCAAAAATTTTGCGTGGCTGGCCGTGCAGTACCGTGTGTGGACCTCTGACAGGCGGACCAGACATGGTCTACAGGACACCGGTACCACTTCACCATGTTTTACATGCTTGCAAGAGGAGGACACTGTGGACCACATATTGGTACAATGCACTTGCGCCCGCGAGGTGTGGTACCGTTTCTTCGTGCTGGTACATATACCTATCCTCATACCATCACATGCAGCACTTTCACGGCATGGTGGTTGGATGCAAGGGCTAGAGTGCAGAGCAAGACGAGAAGGGCTTTTGATACGACAGTCATCGCCATCGCCTGGTCTCCGTGGAAGCAGCGTAACACGCGTGTGTTTGGAAGAGTACACGAGCAGAGGGGTACACTGGATCTTGTTGCCCAAATCAGGGACGAGCTGAGTGATTGGTACAGGGCGGGTGTGGGTAGATTACAATTTTTTGCGAGAGAGTAGCTTAATTTGTTTACTGGTGTTGTGTACGTTTCCGTGATGCTTGCATCATAGGAAACATTCTTGTAAATATGTTTTGCTCCTTTCTATAAAAATCAGGTACGTCATTAACGTATTCTCGAAAAAAAAACCTAAGGACTAAAACACATGGGATGGGGTGAGGATTTATTACACAACTTGCGACTGTTTTTCTTGCCCCGTCTCGTCCCTGGTGCAGCCCATGCAACGCGCACATACGCTCCAATAATTTGAGAATGATGACCTTATGATGGCCTGCGCCTTCATGGTAGCTCTGCCCAGCTACAATCTGGGCGTTGCCCTACACCTACACAGCGCTGAGCCCTCTGCTAGATCCATGCCGAGGACAGAAGAGATATGGGGCGCTCTGCATGCAGCTCCAGCAAAGCTACGGGGAGGAAGGCAGGGTAAGAGGGGCACTGTTGATCGATGAGGTGACCCATCACGCATTCATTCATCGCTAGCTAATTTCCTTCCCTCGCTTTCGTCGCTCGAAATTGCTGTACGGACGACAGTCGCCGGCCGAACTGTGGACGACGGGAGGAGTGGACGGTGATGCTCACTTTTGCTAATTGCATGGATGGCTTGATGCGCTGCATCGTCTCCAAATCGTCCACAATGTGTCGGCTGTGTAGGAGCGTTGTTCATCGCTCCTTTCTCTCTCCTCTCCTCTCCGTGTCGTCATCCTGCTGCCTGTTGTTGGTCTGTGGTCTCTGCTCCTTCCCCATGCAATGCAGTTGGACGGAAAGCTCCTTCTTGATTGATGTCATCATTTACTTACTTCTGAGTGCATGTTACTACCACCAGTACTCCTGTCCTAGCACCACCACCCCTCTCTCTCTCCCTCGCCCCGTAGTAAAGTCGGCACCCAAAAGGAGTTGACCGCGGTCAGCGTTCGCTTCTCCCTAGATTGACTCGAGGTGGCCATCAGCTGGCAGCTCGACCCGCTCTCTCTTCGGTCTTTGCTTCACGTCTCCGTCTATGGTTTCGACACGCAGTTGCAGCCTTGCAGGGTTCCGCCTTGTGAAGTGTTCGTAACCAAGCTTTTAAATCTAAGCGGATACTAGCGATAGGTTGACATATCACTCTTGGGACTCTACCCATATGAACATAACATATCAATTTTATAAAATCATTTTTAGACATATCATTCGATATGACCGATATCTATCCCAATATATAGAACGATATGTACAAGACAATAATATTTATTAGAACGCAGTAAAAATAAGATTATGCATTACAATTTTATTATATATTATCAAAGTTATGCACAATGTTTCGTACAAATGCATATATATCATTGAAAATCTAGAGATCAAGAATAGATGTCTCCTTAGCAAGTGGCTTTTTAAACTTTCATCCGAGACAGAGGCGACTTGGGCACAAATTCTGCGTAATAAGTATCTTCAGTCAAAAACTTTAGCTCAGGTGACGGTGCGCCCAACTGATTCACCGTTTTGGAAAGGGTTGATGAGAGTCAAGCCCCTCTTCTTTAACAGGACAAAAATCTTAGTTGGTGATGGAGCTACTACGAGGTTCTGGGAGGATACGTGGCTAGGAGAAACACCTCTGGCACGTCAATATCCCACACTGTATAACATTGTTCAACGTCGAGAAGTATACGTTGCAAATGTCTTACAGTCAACGCCTCTCAATATTAGCTTCCGGAGGACACTAGTGGGTGAACGATGGGAGGCATGGCTTCATCTTGTACGACGGCTGATGGATGTCCAACTGTCTCAGGATCCAGATAGGTTGTTTTGGAAATTGACAAAGGACGGTAGGTTCTCGGTTAAATCCATGTATCTGGATGTCATTAATACTAGTGTCATTCCTTGCTCCAGACATGTCTGGAAAGTTAAGGCACCTTTGCGAATTAAAGTGTTTATGTGGTTTGTGCATAAAAAAGTAATTTTGACAAAGGATAATCTGGCAAAACGCAATTGGGTGGGTTCTGCTAGATGTAGTTTCTGCGATTGTAATGAAACTATCAGGCACCTCTTTCTGGATTGTCCACTGGCTAAGCTTCTTTGGCGTTCGATTCATATTGCCTTCAATATTATTCCACCTACTTCTATCAATATGTTCTTTGGAACATGGCTTGATGGGGTAGACTTGGTTTTAGCAAGACTCATTTGTGTTGGCGCGTGTGCCTTGTTATGGGCAGTATGAAACTGCAGAAATGATTTGGTTTTTAACAGAGCAACGAACTTTCATTTTTTGCAGGTTATCTTCAGGGCCACAGCGTTGATCCGTATGTGGTCGCTACTCACTCCGATGGAGGACAGGGGGCATTTGGCTACTGCGTCTACCCGATGGGAGATGGTAGCTCGGGTTATTTTCAACCGGTTTGGATGGCGGTCATGTAATAGGATAGGCATGTAGTGCTCCTATTTTTTGCCAGCCGGTTGTGGCTTTATGTTTACGCTCGTCTGAGCGGCTTGTCGTCTTTTTTACTTTAAACCTGCTGAAGACTTTGTGACACTCTCTATTTTAATATTATGAGCCGTATGCATCTTATTGATGCAGAGGCTGGGGTTGCACCCCTTTTCAAAAAAAAATGCATATATATCATATTATTTCTAATCATAGAGTAAGGATTTGTGAATCTTTCCTTAATAGTAGTTTCTTACTCAACAAATTAATAAACTAGAAATCTAATAATGTCATGTTAAAGCATTGACATCATACATTTGTTTTACTAAAAATAAATCTTTTGAACAAAATAATGAAAAGATTCATGTTTTCTCTTATATATCTACATATCGTTCGATATATCACCTGATATCGGACATCCGATATATCAAAGCCAAACTGATGTGAACCTGATATTCGATATTTTGAAGCTTGTTCATGATGCTGAAATTTCGCTAAACTTTGCAAGAATGTTACTCCCTCTTTCTATCTATATAGGGCTTAATGCATTTTTTAAGACCGTCTTTGACTATTGACAAGATTAATAATATATGACATGCACAATATAAAACTTATATCATTGAAAGCTTCTTTCACACACGAATTTAACGGTGTGCTTTGTGTAAGTTGCATGTCATATATTATTGCTTTAATATTCGGTTAAAGTTAGGCTCAAAAAATGCATTAGGCCCTATATAGATAGAACGAGGGAGTATCTTTTTGTTCCATATTAGTTGTGGCTCGTTTAATACAATATGTGTAGTATCTTGATTTCATCATCTAAAGTGCATGTAGGATTTACTTCAAATAGTAATAGTATAGTCTCAACATACTACTGTATATTCAGATTCTTTGGATTCTTTCAGCGATAGTACTCCCTCCATTCCAAAATATAGTGCACCCACGTTTTCCAAGATCTAATTTTGACCATAAATTTAACTAGCGAGACCAACTGTGGCGGGGAAAAATTATATAATTAAAAAACTTCTTTTGAATACGAATTCACTGATATAATTTTTACTCCCGCCGTAAATCGGTCTTTAAATTTACGGTCAAAGTTGAAGCACGTGAATAGAGAAAACACTATATAATGGAATGGAGAGAGTACATGCTTTGCGTTTTGTTTGCTACGTACGGTGGCGTGTGTCAGCCGCTCGTGGTGTTTTCCTCCGGTCCGGCCGGCCGGTCAGCAACAGAATATGGCTTTGTTGTCATTTGTCAAACATATAGTACCACCGCATGCTTCCGTCCCAGCAGTAGTAGTGTATTGAATAAACTGAAAGCAGGTGTTCTGTACTGGACTGAACTACAAGTCCACTGCCACACACATCCTTCGTGTCAACGTCTCTTCAGTTTTAATGTCCATCCATCACCATTTCTTCGCAAGATAACTTTGGTCCACCCTCCGGTCAAAAAAGCAGTACTGTCTGGTTTTTTATTTACTTCGTACAATAGGTTCTTCTTACGTCAAACATTGTAAATTTTGACGAAATTTACAAACGATTTTTGTGGGAGGTTATAAGTGAAATTGTTAACATCGGCTAATATTCTTGAATTTTGTCCTAAGCTCCAGTAATTTTAAATCTTGTTTTAGCTTGTACTCCGAGGTGTTATGACTCAAGACTTTTCTTCTAAAAACCTTGCCATTTCTCTGTGTCCAAATATTCTAGCATCCGAGAATGATGATGTCTAGCCCTATAGGCTTCGGCAGTTTCTGACATCCAAGCAAAATTTTATCAAAAGGAGAGATGCCTCTCTATCTGTTAGGAAAAAAAGTATTTCCTAGCAATCTTTGTGCAAATGAGCAGTCCTAAAACAAATGTAATAAGGTTTCTTCCATGCATTAAAATAAACTCATAGCTTTTCAGGTGTATAGCTTTCCTTTTAAGCAGATTTCTTATGTTCACCCTATCATGCAGAAGAAACCAGAAAAAAATTGTGCCTGGCCCTCCCCTTCAAGAACTTTTCCAAAGCCGTTTAAAACGATCTATGTATCTGACCCTGTCTTTAAGCTATTGTACACTAATTGAGGATACTTTGTGCTGGTGCTGGGACACACCCATGTGTCAAGTGCTCGTTTGTTGGATTGATGTTGCAAAAGATTCTGGAGATCATTTAATTGAGCAAATTCTTCAACTGAAAGAGGCGTGTGAAAGTGGTCAAAGATATCATGAGAGTTGATCATCATGTTCAGTGAAACCTTGTCATTGTTTGCAAATGAATGTAGCTCAGGGAAAAGATGGATCAAAGGCCTTTCCATCCAAGTATCACACTACGGTTTGACTGTTCTTCCATTACCAGCATTGCACGTTGCTAACTATGTGTAATATGGCAATAACTTAAGATGGGATTTCCACTACCTTGATCCTACCATTCTATCCCCTTGTAGTTCAAAAGCATAATATTTATTCCAAATCAAATTGACCCATGGAAGGTCTTCCCCGTTGAAAAAATTGTGAAGGCTCTTCATAAGCAAAGCTTTGTTGTGAAGAGCAATATCCAAAATGCGAAGACCACCTTGAATCTTGGGCTTGCAAACCTTGTCCAAAGCAATTAAGGCATGAGCAGAGTTCTCATGCCATACTTTCTCCAAAGGAAATGTCTGGTGTATTTTTAATCTGCTCAATAATACCTCCTGGTAAGCCAAGGGCACACATGAAAAAGATTGGAAGAGTAGAGAGAACATATTTGATTAGCTGCAACCTTCCATCGTAATCCATTAAAGTGGGAACACTAGCCCGTCTTCTTTCAATTGTCTGACAAACTAGAGCGAAATCACCATTTCTGCGTCTGTGATCACTCAGTGGCAGACCTAGATAAGTGAAGGGAAATGGCCCAATTTGTAACCCTAGGAGATGGAGCAATTTGTTCAGATTTTCCTCTCAAACATTAAGAGGTACCAAGATAGACTTGTTGTAGTTTATATGAAACCCAATTTGAGAAGCAAAGTGTGCTAAAAGATTATCGACTTGTTGAATTTCGATCTCTTTAGCATGGAGCACTAAAATAGTCTCATCTGCATATTTAACAGGAAAGTCTAGAGCCGTTGGAGAGCTAATAGGGGTTTGAATGATATGATCTTGCAAATCTGCATTGTGTATAGATTGGAGTAGGTTAGCAGCCAGGACAAAAAACGAGGGGTGAAAAATGATCTCCTTGTCTGACACCTCTCTTGAATTTGAACTATTTTTCAAGAACTCTATTAAGCAGGACCGAGGAAAACCTAGAGCTGAAAAGCATCCTTATCTAGGAAATCCCTCTAGGGCCAAAGCCTTTGGTTTCCAAAATTTGAATGATCACCTCATGTTCAATCACGTCAAAAGCTTTAGCAAAGCCTAGCTTTAAAATCACTATTTCCTTCTTAGATTGGTGACATTGATGAATATACTCATATCTCCAATCCAGAAAATCTTGAATGGATTCCGGCTATCAAGAAACCATATTGACTGGTATGGACTAGCTAGAGAATAACTTTCTGAAGTCTATTTGCCAGAAGCTTGGTTATAATCTTAATTGTGCTACTGAGCAAATATATGGGTTGAAAACATATGGAGTTTGAGGGTTGCCCCTTTGGGGATTAAACTGATGAATGATCCATTGATTGATTGAGGCTTATTTTCCCATGGTAGAACAATACACATGCTAATGTGTACGCATGTAAGATTTTAGGTTGAAATTCCTTGAATTGCTAGTTACACAATAAAATCATGAACTTCAAGGATGAACAATACATATGCTAAAAAGCCACATATTTGTTTTTTGCGTAGCTCTCATTCTAACGTATTTCGACTTGGAAATTTACACATATGTAGATTATGTCCCTAGGTATATGTGTATTTTTGTTCAAAAAACTAAAATAGGAAATTTTAAATTTTGAAGTCTTCCAATTCGACCTCCATGGAGTTCGCCTCCATTTGGCATTTTCGATGAGTGTAGGCATATATTCCTATTTTTGTGGTTGTGCCTTGTTTATATGTCCCTTTTACTACAAATAATGGTTGTGTGCATCATAATGATGCAGTGGCTGGGCCATCCTCATTTATAAAAAAACTTCTCATGTAGAGACCAGAATGATAGGGAAGTAGTAGGGTTCGATCTAATCTCTCTCACGATCACGAGTGTTTAGGTCTTGATTACAACTCAGGTATGCAAGAATTGGACGAACGGAGAGGAGAAAGGGGAACAGGGTTCATAGCCAGTGCCATCTGTTAATCCACTGGATGCCTTCTTCATCGGGAGGAAGGGGTTAACTTGGTGTGCGTCTTGATGGGATTCATTGGGGCCAGTTCCCAGTCACCTTGGGATTGAACTTGGCCTCGCGTCGTGGGCATCCCTCTCTTGGCCCAAAGTCACTAACGAGCAAGGCCAACATGTCAGGCATGCTGACATTCCCCCTTCTTGTGACGAGACTTGCCCCAAGCCTCAGCTTGAGGGAATCAGGCCAAGAGCGCGGCCTGGCTCTCCATAGGTGATGCCAAGCACATCGCTCAGCGACCATCGCACCTTGAACTACTCGATCATTGAGCCCACCGCCTGGCGCCAACATGTTTGCAGGATTTCCATGGGTGTTGCCATATCCGTGTCAACATGCAAATTTGGGGATTCATTGGTACCTAGAAGGAGAGCGCACCGAAGCAAAGACACGTGAAAGACATGATGAATCGTGGCTTCTGGCGGTAGTTGCAGCTTGTACGCGACTATGTGTATCTTGGCGATGATCGGGAAGGGCCTGAAGAACTTGGAGGTTAATTTGTGGTTCGCACGCGGGGCCACCGACGAATGGATGTATGGCCAGAGCTTGAGGAAGAACTTGTTGCCCACTTCGAATTGTCGCCACGATCGTTTCTTGTCGGCTTGGGTCTCAATGTATTGTCGCGCGCAGTTCAGGTGTTGATGAAGGATGTCCTGAATCATCGTGTGGTAAAGCAGCGTAGATACATCTCAAGGCGCTCATTAACCCGCTTGGTCTGCCTATCCATCTCGTGGTGGTTGGTTATTTTCAAGCACAACTCTAAGCCGGCGTACTTGAAGAGCTCCCGCCGGAGGTGGTTAGTGAAGACTGGGTCACGACCGGAGACGATGTCGCGTGGGGAAGCCATGTTGTCTATCAGTCTATGTAGTTGGTTCATGTAGAGGAGCCACCTTAGACGCGATATATGGGTGTGCCATGAGCAAGAAGTGTGCAAACTTGGTTTGTTTGTCGACGATAACTAGGAGGCAGTTAAACTTGCCTGATTGGGGCATGCCATGGACCAAGTCCATCATGATTATCTCCCATGACACGGATGGTATTGACAGTGGTTGAAGCAGCCCTGGTTTGGCAGCTTGATCCGACTGCACATGTTGATAGGTTTGACAGCATCATATGTAGTTGTGGATATGGATCTTCATCTTTGGCCAAGTGAACAGACGATGGACATGAAAATAAGGCGCTGGGATCCCAGAATGCTCCCCATTGGGCTATCATGGAACGCTACAACAATGTGTTGTTACAACAATTTTGACCCCCAAGCAAATGCGACAGCGAAACCGAAGCAGGCCCTGGGTGATAGTGAAGCACCCTTTTGGGTCAAGTCGGATGCCCAGTTGTTCAAGCAATTTTTGTGCCCAGGGATTCAAGTTGTAGCTGGTCAGGATATCGTCCAACCATGCAGGCTAGCAGTAGGTGATCGCAGCAAGCACTTTCTCTGGTTTAGCGCGCTACAGTACATCCGCTGCGGTATTTTCAGCCCTTTCTTATATTTGATCGAATATTGCAGATCCGGAAATTTCGTGAACACCTTATACTGCCACAGTGTTCATAGCATTTGCTCTTCCAGGTGGATCAGGCTCTTTTGATCATTGTGAATGACGAACTCTTCGTACCGCGGGTATGGTCGTCAATGGTCCACGGCAACGATCGCTACGAGGTACTACTTCTCATAGGTTGACAAGTGAAAGAGCATGGTGCCCCCATGTTTGGTTTTGGTAATTGATGACAATCACTATGGACTAATGGTTGCTTTGAGTTATACTTTAAGGTTTGTCCATAGGAATTGCTTGAATACCATATGTCGGTTTCAAGGTTATAAGACGGAGATTATGTGTCGACCAAGGTGCTATTCAAGGAGTTATCCAAAGATTGGTCTTGTGAGAGTTTGAGCCTATTACAAGCATGTCTTGAGGAAGAAGTTTGTGTGAACATTCATGGTTACCTTCAAGTCATCATCTCAATGAAGAGATTAGTAAATATACAAGATTGATCAAGACAAAGTGCTAAGAGTGTATTCAAGTTTATCAACAGACAAAGCATAGAATATGTACCAAATGGGATAGTGTGATCTCACGCGTTGTCCATTATGGTTTGTGAACTAACCCATGATCTATGTGTTTGGTGTTTCTATGCAGTGTTAGGTATCTTTCCATGGGCTTGCATCAAAAGGAAGATTTCGTATATCCCAAGATAGGATGGCATCAAGTGGTGATTTTCATCAAGGTTGCGGTGTGCAAGTTCAAAAGAGGAGCATCACGAAGAGATCACATGCTTGAACTTTGCCGACCATTTGGTGATAATGGTCTTGTGAATATGTGCCTAAGAGTGGCTCTCCCATAGTGGAGTATGGGGAGCAAATTGTGAGTCTTCACCAAGCCTGCGCTAACAAAAAATGTGTTCCAACTTGAGGTGGTCAAGATCATCATCATCTAGCTCAAGTGGATTATGCACAAGGCAAAGGTTTGACCTTGATAGATTTTCTATTTTACCGGTCTCATGTTGTTAGTGGGGAGACCGGGTTATAGCATTAATTGTCGTACTATCAAGGGGGGCTCTCGAGTGAGTAGCTTGATCATATCATTTGTACATAACTAAAACCATTGCATACTTGGCATCATCATATTTCTTGGTTCTTTTTTGGTTTTTCTCTATCTGAGTTTCAGAGCTTATGGTTATCATCATGACAAGCTCAAGTTCATTGAAAACGGATTTCATATGCATCTTCTAGTATGTTTTCAATGTTGGAGTTTTTGCCGGTTCTTCTCTTATGGAGGTAGTACCGCTTTTTGGCATACTCTTTCTTGTTTTAAAGATTTCCAATCTTGTTTTCACAGCTCTTGTTGTTAGCTTTCTACCAAGCTTGAGTTCGTCAAAATCGGAGTTCGTTTGCAGAAGTTATAACTATTCTGGCTCTGCTGCTATCTAATTGGAGGTAGTACCACTTGTGCATAACTATAGGTAGTACCGCTTATTCTTAGGAGGTAGTACCACTTGTGCGGCACTTCAGCAGTTGTGCCACGCGTACTACCATGAGGATCTCTATTTCCCATCGATAACTAGCGGTAGTACTGCTTACACCTTAAGAAGTAGTACCGCTTATACTTAAAGGTAGTACCGTTTGTGTGATACTTCCACCGCTGTGCCGCACATACTACCGTGAGGATTTTTTGTTACCCACCAATATGTGGAGGTAGTGTCGCTCCCTTATGTGGTAGTATCGGTTAAGCATTTCTAGAACATAACGGTTAGCTTCATGGGGTCCTATAAAAAGGGGTCTTCTTCCACAAAGCAACAAAGTTATTGCAGCACGATTTTCTCTTCCATTGCTGGCCTCCAAAAGCTTTGCCTTCTCCCCATTCCTCCCATGAATCTTGCATCTTTTTGAGCAAAAAGAGAGAGGAGATCTAGATCTA
Source organism: Triticum aestivum (assembly GCF_018294505.1). Lineage (NCBI taxonomy): Eukaryota > Viridiplantae > Streptophyta > Magnoliopsida > Poales > Poaceae > Triticum > Triticum aestivum. Next base: position 409,594,011 of record NC_057812.1, read on the forward strand.
CATTCTCCATCAATCCATCTATCCTCTTAGTGAGGGGAACCTTGTGGATCTAGATCTTGGAGTACTTTTGTGTTCTCCTTGTTCTTCCTCTCATATTCCTACATAGCTTTCGTTGCTTTGGTGGGATTTGAGGGTGAGGGGCTTGATCACTTCGTGTGTTCTTGTCATTGCATTAGCTGCATCAATTTCAGTTCTCTACGGTGATACGTGGGAGTGAAAGTTGAGAGGCTTATTACTCTTGGATTTGTGTTGGAAATATGCCCTAGAGGAAATAATATTTGTATTATTATATTCCTGTATTCATAGTTATTGAGTCTATATTCTATGCTATAACTATTATGATCCTGGAATATGTGATTCACTGGAAAAATCATATGCACATGTGGAATGATAAACGGTTAAATAAAGGGTTCCTAGTCTTGCCTCTAGGACTAGCTCAAGTGTTGTTGGATCACGTTTTTTAGATCTTAGGTTATCGCTAAGTGTAATGATAGTCCTAAAACAACATTGAGATTATGACGTTAGAAGAACGATCATATTGAATCGACCAATCTTGTCTGTTATGAATTGAGTTAATATTGTCTGTAATCAATTGTAATAACACAGAGTGTTAACGTGTGTTTTTGCTCCTTAGACCATGAGAGTATCATGGTCACTTCTTGCTGCACGGTGGGCTTTGGGGTTTCTCAAATGTCTCATGTAACACGGTGATCATAACGACAACTTACGGGTTCATCGGAAAGTTTGACAAGTGGCCGGATAACTCGAGAGTGGGATTTGCTCCTCCGACAATGGAGAGATATTCTTAGGGCCCTCTCGTTGGGACGACATCAATCATCTTCTGGCCATACACAGGTGACCATGTCACCCGGATGCGGGAACACAATAACGAGAAAGAAGAACAAAACCGGCAACGAGGATTTCTGTATAGTGAGCATAGTGATGACTCTGGAGGATACTGATGCATCCTGGGTTTTGTGAAATATCACGAAGCAAATGGAACATGACATGATAACCAAAGGTTCACTTGAATATCATTCATGTGCTCATAGGGATCGATATGGACATCCACAGTTCCGCTGTCAGTCATTGAACGAATGGTTTCATTCATGTCTATGAGTTACGAAACCTACGGGGTCACAAGCTTAAGGCAATCACTAGTGCAATGACCTGCTATGCAAAATATTTTTACCCCCTTTCCGCGACCGAGTTTTAAATTGTCGCCTTGCCTGTGTGTGCGATAGGTGGGGGGCGGGTCCTTCCCACACGACCCAGAAACCGTCGGGGATAGGAAGTAGAAATGCATATGTTTTGCAGAACTAAGCGTATGCGATGTATGCATCTATTCCAAACGCAATTCATCATACAACTATTTGTGATATATCGAATATCCCAAATGCTCCATCCTGGCTAGTCATGTGTGCTGGCATTACCATCGCACATACTATTCTGTGGTGCAACGTTTATGATGCGCGCCCCATCACAAACAGTTCATGATTGTAAAGTGTGTATGATAAGGAGACTATCACACACATTCACTTCTCCTGAACCGTATGCGATATATAATTAAGAAGATAAGTTAATCATTGGACGAGTGTTGGATAGGTTTACGAAACTCCTGATTGCTGTAGCAGTGTCGGATGGGATAACTATTGCACACACTATTTTGTGGTGCAATATTTACAATGCCTACGACACACTATTTTATCGGATGGGATAACTATTGCACACACTAGTTTGTACAATAAGGCGACTATAACAAACATTTAGTTTGGTTGCAACATTTTTGATATTGTCTCACATCACACATGCTTTGCAAACAACAACTGTGTGCATGGTTGCACACATTTTCTCTCCGTGAACCATGTCGGGTTATGATGTATATCACACACATTGTGCTTTATAGACCGTGTGCACTGTAATGACCTACAGAGCGTATCTTAACCGCTACAATTTAAAATTGTACAAAATTTGAATTTGTAAGTAGCCAATAACTTTATTCATATCCATGAGGTTCAACAACCAATGCACTATTCGATTCACAGGTACATATGTTCAAGAATTACATAAGCACCAAATAAAGAATGATGAACCAGGGTTGTATACTTGTATTAAAGACAATAAAGAAAGAGGTGAAAACATTCTGGTTGCTAAACAAGGTGAAGCAGAATGCCCATATTGTGCCCTCATCCATGTTGAATGCACACATAACTCTAGTCCAACCCCTTGTGATGGCCGACCGTCCATCCTTCACTGTCTTCATGAGGACTTCTAGTTAGTCATTGTAATCTGGTAGAAATGCTTTAACCTTTGCATGTCCACCAATCATGTAGTTTGAGAGGAAGAAGATTCAGACATTGTTATCTAACACTCATTATGGGTAGTAACAAGAAGGCTACAAAGTTCTTACTTACCATCCTACAGTTCACTGTTGTCTTGGATAAAGTGTAAAAAATAGTTTAATTGCCATCTTTTGACCCATTTTACTAACAATATTTATCAGTTTCCTCGCTTGATGCTGGTTCATGAATATTTCATTGCCCCATATGCAAAAAGGGTCGAAGCGCGGATCTTTACCAATGACATATGTACCTAGAAGCATAACGTTAATATTAAAAGCTAAACTGCAAGTGCACAATGATGTAGTAAAACACTCCCTCCATCCCATTATATAAGATCTTATCACATCCAATATACTCACATATTGGATGAATTAACATCTCATATTATGGGGGCGGAGGGAGTTTATATAAGCCATGCGATGAAACTAACCTCGACAGAAAACAACAGTCGTTCCCAATAATATCCTATGTAAGTACATCGAAAGGCTTGTTAAGCACAACATGCTAAACATCAACCAAATATATCCATGGTAGACAACATAATCTCCAAATGATAACTTAAGTGTGCAGGTTTAAGCATGCTAGTTAAGCAAAACAAGAAGGGAAAGGTGTGTTAACTACAACAAGCCTAACATTTAACAACAAGCAAATATAGTCATTCAAAATGTTAGGCCTGCAAAATACCAGTTCGAATGACTATATTTTCTTATTGTTAAATGCTTGTCGTTAAGCATTTGCAGGAAAATATAGTTATTATTAAATAAAAATGGAAAGGCGTGTTAACTACAACATGCTTAACGACAACCAAATATAGTCATTGATAGTGGTATTGATGAAATTGACCGGCAAAGTTCATACTTGCACATATAGAACATCACGTTGTGAATAACCGAAATAAACAAGGCATACTACAAACAACCAAACATAGCAATTTAAATTGGACATATGCTAACTACAAACAACTGAACAACCAAAAACCGTTAAAAGATGCATATGCTTGCTACAACAAACTTAACAACAAGCAAATATAGTCATTCATAGTGGTATTGTTGAAACTGGTATTGATGAAATTGAACTGCATAGTTCATACTTTCACATATAGAACATCACGTTGTGAATAACAGAAATAAACAAGCCATACCATGAACAACCAAAGAGAGCAATTGCAACTGGACATATGCTAACTACAAACAGTCGAACAACCAAAAACCGTTAAAAGAGGCATATGCTTGCTACAATAGGCTTAACAACAACCAAATATAGTCATTCAAAGTGGTATTGTTGAAACTGGTATTGATGAAATTGAACTGCACAGTTCATACTTGCACATATAGAACATCACATTGTGAATAACATAAATAAACAAGGCATACTACGAACAACCAAAGATAGCAATTGAAGCTGGACATATGCTAACTACAAACAACCGAACAACCAAAAAAACATGAAAAGAGGCATATGCTAGCTACAACAAGCTTAAAAACAAGCAAATATAGTCATTCATAGTGGTATTGTTTAAATTGCATAGAACGTAGTTTGTGCTTAAACATCAAATTGTATAATTGGACATCACAATGTGAAAAAAGAGGGGGCGTATTACCTACACCAGGCTTAACAGGAAACAAATATGGTCATTGAACTGGTATTGATGAAATTGTACTGCACATTAAATAGTTGCATATAGAGCACCACATTGTGAATAACTGAAATAAAATCGCATACTGCAAACAACCAAATATAGCAATTAAAACTGGACATATTCTCACTACGAAAGTGGCTCGACAAAACAAATCATGGGTTTTGCCCTTGTGAAGAGGCACGTCAAAACAAATCATGAGTTTCCTCACTTGTCACAGACGGGCTCCTTCCCATTGGAAGAGCATGAACTCTGGGTGCGCTACATGTTAAGGCAGATGGGATCCTTCCCCTTGGAAGAGCACGACTATAGGGTGCCCTCCCTGATGTCGCAGATGGGCTCTTTCCCCTTGGAAGAGCTGGACATGGTGCTCTCCTCGTAGTCGTCGTCGATGAGGTCTGACTTGGCAGCGAAGGATCCCAAGCCTGTGTCGTAGAACCCGTCCTTCAGAAATAACAAAAGGGGCTGATGGGATGAAGGATGGCCAATTCTTGACAGTGAGCCATAGGAGATCAGCGACAGGGCCATGGATAAGATCCATGGCGGTTGAGCCCAAGGGGTTGGGGTGGGCCTCTTAACCTGTGACATAGCCCGCGTTAGGCTGTCGCTCTCAACGACCTTGATGTCGCAGCCGTCATCCATGACATACGAACATACTCTAGCCCACTAATTGAGAGCATGCGGCCAGTCATCATCGTTAGCTTCCTCGGCGGCCACCTCACCGGGCGAAGATGCCGTGATAAACCTTTTTTGGGCCATTCGCTCCTCGAGCTCCTCAGGAAGCATAGTCAGGCTTAGGCAGCGATGCTTTGGAGTGGGGAAGGGGGATGGGGATCTGTGGGAAAGGGGGCATTTCGAATGCATCATCTAAGAAACTCAGGGCGGCTAGGGTACGAAGATCGGTGGGTGACCTGCACGGGCAGACCGACAGATGTTGACGATAGAGGTGGTGCGGTGGTGGTGGCAATGACGACCTTGCTAGGGTTTCGAGCGAGGGATGGGTGGTGTGTATGTGTGAGCGGAGGTTTGGGGGGGGTGGAGGGGCCAAGGTGGTGTTTGAGGAAATGTCGTGGCTACAGAAAATTTTACTAGGCGGGAGTAAAATGCCGGGGCTATTGATAATTTGGATGAAGGGATTGAGCAACAAACATCGCACAAGGTCCAAACATAATAATCATGTGCTATATCAAACAGACCCCCCCTCGATGGGCAGATATTTTTGAGATTGCGAGGGATGCAAGCGCGAGTGGGAGAAACAAACATCACACACAATCCAAACATTATAATCGCGTGCTATCAAACAGGAAAACCATCCAGGCGGGTAGATATTTTTTAGATGCCAGGGTAGCCTCGTGGAGCCCAATCGACTGTGCTGATGTGAGTGACAGGGGAACGGGCATGGTACATGGACAATCTAAGGGCACTGTGTCTATTACGTCTGCAATCATAGACAGTTGTTGCATCTGACTCGTCTGTTGTTTATAATTTGGGAAAAATGCGGGAAAGGGTCAGTACACAAACACAACTGCATGTGGACCAAATATATGCATGAAAATGGTGGTTTGATGTTCAAATACCCAATGCACAACTTTGATGCAGCACCTGTCTTAGAAAGTGCACAGTATTGCTAGTCCACCACCCCCACTTCGTTTCAGCAGGAGGGGATTCCTAGCTATGAATGCATGCTCCCAAATAGCTAGGTATGGCATCTCACCCTACCATAACACAAAACCTATAGGTGTCCATCATGGTTAAACCCTCTTTCTCTTTCGGTCAAAGGTGGACCGTGTGCAAGCCCACAAATGTGTGTGTGTGGCGCGAGATGGGTGAGACCACATACGAACCACCTGCGGGTGGCCCAACTATATGTATGAAAAGGGTGGTGCGGTATTTAAATAACCAATTCACAACTTTGATGTGGCATATATGCCTCGCAAACAGAACATCCCCGACCTCATGTAGGTTCAGGAAGTGCGGAGTAGTCCCCCCACTGGTACGCATCGGTGCTATACAAACGGTTTTTAACCCCTTTCCGCGACGGCATTTGGAACAGTCGCCAAGTGAGTGTGGGCGATAGGGGGGTCCTTCCCACACGACACAGAAACCACCGGGGATAGGCCCTCCTAGCACACAGGCTGGGCAAAATGAGCTCGTGTGCGACCGGGCAAGGCATCGGAACCCAATCGTTTCCGTTCGTATGTACATGCCACACGGTGAATCCCAGAAAAACATTTCCGTTCGTATGTATATCACACACAGTCAATCCAAGGAATACGTTTCTGTTCTTATGTACATCCCGCATAGTTAATCCAGGGAAAACGTTTTCGTTCGTATGTAAATCCCACACTATTTTATGTATAGGCTCGTGTGTGAAAGGTGTAACTATCACACACGCTCTACCTTGGTTAATGGTTTGCTTTTATCAACTACATCACACATGATTTGATGAAGAAAATTGTGTGGCATTGGGCTATCCATCACAAGCGCTTTTACTGCTAGAACCGTTTCCAAAGTTCCATGACCCATTTAGTAGGTTTATTTGTTTACAATTAATAATTCTAGTATTATGCAAATTCACATTTCATATCGAACAGCTGTTTGCCAATTTCATATCAGTCACATAAATATATTTTAACATCATAGTACGATAGCTACCTGAAAATAGCACATTACATCATATAGCTAGTTCAACTTCATAAGAACAATATTAGAACAATATATACATTTCTCTAATCGAGATCATCCATGAACGTCTTATCTACCTTTGCTTTCAGTTCAATAAGAACCTTTTTGCACTGTCCAACTGGTAAAGTGCCTCCTCCTTCGCCAACACCATCTTAGCAAAGTCTGATTTAAGAAAATCTGAGCTCATTCTCCACCTTCCTCTTTTTATCCCGCATCTTCAAATATTCTTCAACATTGACAACACTTTCTCTAAGCCTACCTCTGTTCTCTTCCTCATACATGCTCCAGAGCTTTGCTAGGCACATCTTTAAAGACTGTGGTCACTCTTGATCAACCCACTCCAAGTAAGAACACTTCCGTTCATCCTATAATATTTAAAACTAGATCAATAATGATTGTAGTGCAAATGGGTTTATAGCAACATAGAAAATCACCAATACTTATTTTGAAAAACTGAAGAAACAGGTTAATTATGACAAATCTTCTCAAAAAGATCAATGTGCAAATGAATTAATTGCTACTGAGACAACAACCAAATTCTAAAACATCAGAAGCTATAATTAACTACAACAATGCTACAAGTTCTTACTCATGTAACTATAAATAACAAATTGAACATTTTATGAGGAATGTAAATATAACTGCAATAGCAAAGCGAAAGTGTTTGGATGACAGCAAATTGATACTAACAGGTGTGTACATGCACAAATTTAGTAACATAGAACTAATAGCACTAAGGCCGTCCACTATGTATGCCAAAACTGGTGTACAAACAACTGTTGCTACATCTTGCACCGGTGCCCTGCACTAGCGAGCCGATGCAGCGGAAAAAAATCAGGGACCCGAACTCTAGAGCACCTAGTTGCTCCGATGCCCAGTTCCTTCATGCCATAAAGAATTAGTATTTTACTACTTGGCTGCTCGGACGTGTGGACCAAAGTTGGCTGCACAAACTGCTGAAGCGGTGCCAAATAATTTTCTAATGGCACCGCTGATGAGATGGCAACATTTTTCGATACTAGGTACAAACTGTGACACTGTCTTAGGATGCGTTTGGTTGAAGGTGTGGTATGAATGGGTTGGGACCGTGACAGTGTCTGAATCACATCTAACAAATGATTTGTAACCGCGAAAGAGGGTCTAACCTTCTCTGCACATGCCAGAAACTTCCTCTCACTGTCCACAGATTCAAACGCAACTAGCTTCACGCATGGAGATTGATGGTGACAACAAGCAGGCAGATCTTCATCCACCCCGCTCCATTCATTGCAGCTGATGGTCCTAGGGAGCTACAAGAGGAAGAAATGACTCAAATTGACCGTCGGGTTAAAATCCTTCATTCCAAGTCATAGCCCGAGAGAGAGAGAGAGAAGATAGGCATACCCGGGTGGTGAAGGAGCCGTCGGAGGAGGAGGAACAGCTGGAGAGGTCATTGAAGAAGACCATGGCGACCCTGGTGGTAGGATGCAAGACGGCGAGAGCGAGCAAGCAAACGAGGAAGCGGCTATAGCTTAGGAAGGAAGGAGGAAACAGGGAAAATGTGACTTGTGGTCGAGGATAAAAGGGGGTGGAGAAGGGGGAGGGGGGCGGGGGTAGATATTTGGGCGGTAGGCAAAAAAATTGGAAATGTGGAGGGAAACTTTGCACGCGGTGTCGCCGGACACCATTCACTTTCAACGAATGTGTGCATCGCAAATGATTCTTCTGCTTTACACGCATGGGATAAGTTTGATAATTCAAATTTTGGTGGAAATTTCTCCGGGTACATCATTGCATAATTTAACATCGCTTGCTAATTTGGGCACACAAAAGATCTTACAACACACATACCACACTTACTTAATCGAGCTATTTTAGTAATTAAACAGAGCCAGTTGATCTAAACATTGCTCTAACAAAGGACCAGCATTAAAAACAAAGCTTAAGTACACATAATTTTAACAAATCCGCTGCCGCACCGGCCTATGCATCACCGGTGTGAGATGAGACGTCGATGACTTGTTCCAGCGAAATGCCGCCGTTGGTGGACTCTGCGTCCCCCCTGTTGAAGTCGACCGCGTCCTCGTCCTCGTCCTTGGTGCCGTCCTCAAGGTTGTGGTACTGAAGTAGTGACTGCGCCAGAGCTCGCGTTGGTACTCCACCGTTGATTCCTCGACGGACAGACTCTTCTCTACCTCGACCTTGGGCACGCGCAACTCCTCCTCCCGGCGCTCCTCGATCTCCGCCGCCTCCTGCATCTTGAGCTCCCGCTCGACGATCTCATGAGGAAGTAGGTGCTCAGTGGCCACAGACGCCTTTTCGTACGTGGGTTGAATGCTGGATTCCGAGGTGGCCTGGAATATCTTGGTGTGTGCGTCCTCGATCTTGGCGTGGATGGCCTCGACCCGGGCCCGGGCGACATCAGCGGCACGGACGACAGCTCGAGCGCTCTCGGCGTTTGCAACCGATGTCGCAGCAGCTGCTACAGCTGTCTCGGCTGCTGCAGCTGCCCTGTCGACAGCCGCAGACGCACTCTCGGTGGATGCAGCTCCACTCAATGCGGTTGTGGCGGCACTCTCGGCGTAGGAGACCGCGCTCAAGGAGGACGCGACCATCGTATAGGCCTTCATGAAGCGTATCCATGGCGTCATGTTTGCAAGAAGGGGGTGCTAGAATGGGGATCGGGATTCATGGATTAGGGGGTTGCCGGCACTGGAGCAGACGAGCCAGCGAAGCTTAAGGAGGAAGACTTAAATAGACCCAGAAATTTTCATCGCAAATGGTTCGTACAAAAAAAATTGTGTGTGATGTTGTGGATATGTTTTATTAGCTGTGAAAGACGATTTTGGAGTAAAGTGGCAATGGATGGTGTTTTAAATGTACAAGAAAATTTGCAGTACTGATACAACTATTATGTCAAAATTTGGAAAATTTCAGGGGTCATTAGACCTTTTAAGAATTTTAAGTGGTTTTCTAGCCATTTAATGACTGTAATTCAAATTTGAACTACATGTATACGCAACAGCTAACCATAACAGTTTGAAAAGTCATATTTTGTGTATTTGTGTGCGATTTAATTCCATGTGCAGTAAATTGGAAGGAATTTTCAAACATATTGCTCTAACGGCTATGACACAATTAAGCATGGAGTGATATGACATTTAAATTCCAAAAAATAATAAAAAATATATCAGAAACACATGAAACCTTGCTTGATGTAATGTCATGCTACCAAGATGATGTGGTAAATTTTTTGGCATGTTTGACAAAAGTTTGGACACACAACCCTCACAAACCAAAGCAACTCACTAGAAGGCTCGTGTTTCCGAGAGGGAACAATGCATGTTTGATGATGAACGGGAGAAAGCTTCCCCTTACGGCCATCAATTTTTTTCCACATTTAACCTGCACTAATACAAGTGTCATGTGAAATTTTGGAAAATTTCAGGGGTCATTTGACGTTTTAAAGACATTTAAGTGATTTTCTAGCCATTTAATGACCGTAATTCAAATTTGAACTACATGTACATGCAACAGCTAACCATGACGGTTTGAAAAATCATATTTGTTTACTTGTGTGTGAGTTAATTCAATGTGCAGTAAATTAGAAGGAATTTTCAAACATATTGGTCTCATGGCGAGGATACATGCATGGAATGCCATGGCATTTAAATTCCAAAAAATAAAAAAATGATTAAAAAAACATGAAACCTTGCTTGATGTACTTTCATGCCACCAAGATGATGTGGTAAAAAATTTGGCCTGTTCGACGAAAGTTTGGACACACACCACTCACAAACCGGAGCAATTCACTAGAAGGCTTGTGGTTCCGAGAGGGAACAATGCATGTTTGATGATGAATGGGAGATAACTTCCTCTTACGGCCTTCAATTTTTTTTCTACATTTAACATGCACTAATACAACTGTCATGTCAAATTTTGGAAAATTTCAGGGGTCATTTGACCTTTCAAAGACATTTAAGTGATTTTCTAGCCATTTAATGACCGTAATTCAAATTTGAACTACATGTACATGCAACGGCTAACCATAACGGTTTGAAAATTCATATTTTGTGTACTTGTGTGCGAGTTAATTTCATGTGCAGTAAATTAGAAGGAATTTTCAAACATATTGGTCTGACGGCATGGACACATGTATGGAGTGCCATGGCATTTTAATTCCAAAAAATTAAAAAACATCAGAAACACATGAAACCTTGATTGATGTAATGTCAAGCCACCAAGATGATGTGGTAGAAAATTTGGCCTGTTTGACGAAAGTTTGGACACACCCCTCACAAACCGAAGCAACTCACTAGAAGGCTTGTGTTTCCGAGAGGGAACAATGCATGTTTGATGACGAACGGGAGAGAGCTTCCCCTTATGGCCTTCATTTTTTCTCCATTTAACGTGCACTAATACAACTATCATGTCAAATTTTGGAATTTTTTTGGGGCCATTTGACCTTTTAAAGACATTTAAGTGATTTTCTAGCCATTTAATGACCATAATTCAAATTTGAACTACATGTATATGCAACAGCTAACCATAACGGTTTGAAAAATCATATTTGTGTACTTGTGTGTGAGTTAATTCAATGTGTAGTAAGTTAGAAGGAATTTTCAAACATATTGGTCTCACGACATGGATACATGCATGGAGTGACATGGCATTTAAATTCTAAAAAATAAAAAAATGATCAGAAAAACATGAAACCTTTCTTGATTTAATGTCATGCTACCAAGATGATGTGGTAAAAAAATTGGCCTGCTTGATGAAAGTTTGGACACACCCCCTCACAAACCGGAGCAACTCACTCAAAGGCTCATGGTTTCGAGAGGGAACAATGCATGTTTGATGACGAATGGGAGATAACTACCTCTTACGGCCTTCAATTTTTTTTCTATGTTTAACGTGCACCAATACAACTATCATGTGAAATTTTGAAAATTTTACGGGTCATTTGACCTTTTAAAGTCATTTAGGTGATTTTATAGCCATTTAATGACCGTATTTCAAATTTGAACTACATCTACATGCAACGACTAACCATAATGGTTTGAAAATCATATTTGTGTACTTGTGTGCGAGTTAATTCATGTGCAGGAAATTAGAAGTAATTTTCAAACATATTGGTCTCACGGCATGGACACATGCATGCAGTGCCATGGCACTAAAATTCCATTAAAAAAATTAAAAAATTATCAGAAAAACATGAAAGCTTTCTTGATGTAATGTCGTGCCACCAAGATGATATGGTAAAAAATTGGCCTATTTGAGGAAAGTTTGGACACACACCCCTCACAAAATGGAGCAACTCACTAGAAGGCTCGTGGTTCCGAGAGGGAACAATGCATGTTTGATGACGAACAGGAGATAGCTTCCTCTTACGGCCTTCAAATTTTTCTACGTTTAACGTGCACTACTACAACTGTCATGTAAAAATTTGGAAAATTCTAGGGGTCATTTGACCTTTTAAAGACATTTAAGTGATTTTCTAGCCATTTAGACCGTAATTCAAATTTAAACTACATCCACATGCAACAGCTAACCATAACAGTTTGAAAAATCATATTTTTTGTGTACTTGTGTGCGAGTTATAAAATCACAGACGATGTAAATATCTGGTGTTCAAAAAAGAAAATGTAAAGATCTGGCACGAAAACCGGCCCCACACGATTGACACTCTATTTTGCGTCTCGAAGTTTGGTAGGTGAGTGGCGGGGGCCATTAATCAGACACAGTTTTGTATTGGAAACCGTCAGCTATTATTTTCACACATGGATTTTGCTGCGGGAATCATGTGTAATTCAAACTACAGTAAATTCCAGCGACCGGCGCATGTACTGTTCCCGTCGATCTAGATTCCGGCCGCCAAAAAATACTACCTTGCTCATGTCATCCCGCCTGCATTCTCATCTACATCCTCCCCTCGCTCGCCCTCTCTCTCTCCCTCTCTCTCTATCCCTCTCAAATATCTGCCATGGCACCGCTGGTCTGCCCACTCGCTGACGAGGAGTCACCACCCCCTGAGGACGCTTACTCGAATAGCAGCGGCGAGGACCTCTATGCGCCGCCGGATGAGGTTGCGCCAGAGCCCCTGACTTTGGATTGGTTTTGGGGCCAGTACAATCTTTATCTGTGGAAGTCACTGCCGCTCGCTGAGAAAGCCAAGCAAGTGGCGTTCAAGCAGATGGGGGGGGGGGAGGAAGCCAGGTACCAGGCAGCCTGTGAAGCCCATGATGCCGCCTGGAAAAAGGAGGCGGCGGAGCTTTGGGAGCGGGCGTGTCATCGTGCAGAGGATGTGTACGAAGATGGGTACTTCGCGAGGAAGGTCAAAGGCGCTGGGCGCCTCATCGCTGCGTGGAGGTAGGCCGATAAGCTCCAGCGTGCCACCGACGAGGAGCTCCGGTGGGCGCCCAACAAAATGGCAAGATCGTCCGCGGTGGTCCGCCAGCAAGAGGCAGATCGGTACGTGATACGTCTCCAACGTATCTATAATTTTTGGTTGTTCCATGCTATTATATTATCTGTTTTGGATGTTTTATATGCATTAATATGCTATTTTATATGATTTTTGGGACTAACCTATTAACCTAGAGCCCAGTGCCAGTGCCAGTTTATGTTTTTCCTTATTTTAGAATTTCACAGAAAAGGAATACCAAATGGAGTCGAAACGGAATAAAAATTTCACGATGATTTTTCTTGGACCAGAAGAACCCCAGGAGACTTGGAGTGCAAGTCAGAAGAGCCACGAGGCGTCCACATGGGTGGAGGGCGCGCCTAGGGGGTAGGGCACGCCCCCAACCTTGTGGGCCCCTCGGTGACCGCCTGACCTAGATCTTCCTCCTATATATTGTCAAATACCCCAAAAACTTCCAGGGGAGCCATGAAACCACTTTTCCACCGCCGCAACCTTCTGTACCCACGAGATCCCATCTAGGGGCCTTTTCCGGCATCCTGTCGGAGGGGGATTCGATCATGGAGGGATTCTACATCAACACCATTGCCTCTCCGATTAAGCGTGAGTAGTTTACCACAGACCTACGGGTCCATAGCTAGTAGCTTGATGGCTTCTTCTCTCTCACTACTGTAGGATGCTGCTACGCGACACTATGATCAGAGACCCTTTGTCGATACTGTGTGCTATGCATTAATCACAAACGGGGATGTAAAAGAACCATAAAAAAAGTGCAAAACGTTTACGATGGTGGAGCCATCAAACACGGTTTAGATTTTAGTTGCGTGTGCGATTCCGGCACACGGTTAACCCGTTCGAACTATTTGCGATGAGGCAGAACAACAATAACAGGCAACCATATCAATGTGTGTGCGATATACGTCATAGAGTTCGCTCCGATGAACTATTTGCTATTAGGGAGTGCAACAGAAACGGGTAGCCAGATCAAGGTGTGTGTGATATAGGGCATATGGTTCACTCGGACGAACTATTTTCGATTAGCGAACACAATAGAAATGGTTCAACTTAACAAGACGTGTGTGATACGTGGTAAATAGCCGACTCGTATGAACTGTTTGCGATGAGAAATTACAACACAGACGGTTAATATAGTTAGTTAGTGTGTGATTCTATGTGTACAAAAAAACTTTGAAAAATGCAAACTAGTTGCTTGTGGTGGCTAGGAGTATCGCACACGATGCATCTGCGAGTACTCGTGTGCGATGATTAGTAAGTTACACATATGTTTCCTTATGTTAACACTTGTGTGATAAATAACACGTGGCACCGTATATGGTATTCAGGTTGTGTGTGTGCTCCACTTAGTCTTTCCGCGCTCCAGCGAATACTTCCCGAGCTCCAGCGAATGCTTCCCGCGCTCCACATGGGTGAATTGTAAAATCCACGCCTCTTCCCTCATTAGTTTCCCGCCACCAGCTAATGGCTTGCTGCATATAACCCAGGTGGCAACGCACCACCGTGACACTATGCGCAAATCTAGTCCTCACCCATCTACCATTAGTTATTCCAAGCATGCCAGGCAACGGCCAAATCTTCGACATTGACGCCTACCCGCGTTACATCTTCGGCGAGGAGAACGAGCCGGAGTAGGTCGGGGAGCAAGAGCTTCATCAGCCGGTGCAGGCACCATGGCCCATCGGCAGCGATATCAGCGTGACAGTCCTTGTGAGCACAATCAACATATTGCAGAGGAGGTGTGATGGGCAGTTTGCCATCCACCGTGCAAAAGATCCAGAGCTACTCGGCGGCATGATCGACGACCCACCCGAAGAGCCGCTGACACCAGTGCTCATCGAGAGCCTGATGCCCCGCAAGGAATGGGCATAGGACCTCTGTGATTTAGTCAAGACACAAGCAGCCTGTGGCTTCACCATTGCCCGCGACGGCTGTGTCAACCTCGATACCGATGATGTGGTGGCCAGGCTCGAGCGCATCCTTGGCGGAGTTGATGTCCTCGACTAAGTAGAACATCGCCAATGTGATATCTTGAGGATGTAGGTGATGGACGGAATTTGCTACCAGGCCAGAGACATGGAAATGGAGCCGTTCAACGGAATTGTCTTGCATGCGATTGCACACTGTCAAGATCTTCTGGAAGAGGCCCAGCAACCCAAGAGCCTCCCAGTGCCAACAACTCCATAGGCGGAGGCGGGTCAGGACACTTGGAGTGAACGGCCGCAAGGGTGCTATGCTGATCATGGAGTCCGAGAAGACCATTGTCGGAAGGCCGCCAGCTCAGCCTTTTAGCTTATATTTTATTATAATTGTATGCATATGTAGGTCGTGAGTGTTCTGGGCCTTGCCGCATGTGGCATTTTAAATTATCCTGAATATGTAAGACAACTATTAAGAACTATTAACCGTTTCCATTGTAAATTTGCCTCAACGGCGAGCAGAGCACGCGCAGGGACACCAGAGCGGAGCGTGCCGCAGCCGCCTCAATGGCGAGCAAAACACGTAGACGGACATGAGCAGAGCGTGCCACGGCCGCCTCAACAACGAGCAACCACGTGGTCAACCTTCTGCCATCAATAATTTTTGACCTTGTTTCTCGTCACATTGAAGATTACAACACAATAAGTAATTGAAAATCCATTCACACCTATCAAACTAATATGTGTTCACACTTAGCACTGGGCTATAAAAACTACCCACTCGAAAATTACTTCACAGTTCCTCTCCTCATCACCCACAAAACTGATCTTTCCTATCAAGTCGTTCCGCCATGACCGGTAGGAGGAGTTTAGGGTGGACATATAACCAGGTAGCAAAGACCAAGGCCGCGGAAGCACTAGAGAGGTCCCATCGCGAAGCCGCGGTCACAACAGTGATGTCCCGGCGTGCCGCGGAGCCCTCGAACAAGCTCTCACGGGCACGTGAGGGCTCTCACAAGTGCATTCGCGACGTCGGCCATCGCGACGAGCCGGCGTTCCTGAAGTCCTTCGCCGGTGACGACGACATTCTCGCTGGTGTCACTATGCAGCAGGAGCTGGTCGACGGCTTGATGAAGCTTCTCAAGATCAGCGATGCCTCAGTTGACAAGGTGAACGGCCTCGTCGAGCAACTCATGGGTGACAATGCGAGGCTCCTCAAGGCGCTCGCCCAGAAGGAGGAGGAGGCCGCCGACTGGAAGATGCTGCATGAGCAGAGCAGTGCCTCGGGGATGACGCTGACAGGGGTTGTCGAGGATCTGATGGGTGACTTGAGGAACTCCGGATCGAGCGCGAGAAGGAGGTGGAGAAATCTGTGGCTGCTTTCTAGCAAAGTCGTGAGGAATTGAAGAAGGAGCTGGAGGATGTCGTCGCTTGGCGATCCATCGACGAGTAGAGACAGTAGCAACCCAGATCATTGTCTGTAATTTCCTTCTTCTCTTGCCCCCGTGTCTTCCGGGCTTTGCCACATGTGGCATTTTAAATTATCCAGAATTTGTAAGACAATTATTATCCGCGCCATTGTAAACTTGTCGTCGTATTATCCATTGCCATTTTATTTGTGGTCGTATTATACGTTGCCCTATGTGGCAATTTAAATTAGGGCAGAATACGAGTTGAAAACACGAACAAAGCAAATGCTTCCAAGGGATCACAAGCAAACACCCTCGGTCCAGGTGCTTTAATTAACCCATTAGTGGAGAAGTTGTGAGCGAGGCGGGCGGTAGCTGGTGCATGGAGGTCAAAGGTCTCGCTTCGTGGTGAGCATGGGTGAGGGAGTCCTGGATTAGGGGATGTTCGGATAGCCGAACTATACCTTCAGCCGGACTCCTGGACTATGAAGATACAAGATTGAAGACTCCGTACCGTGTCCGGAAGGGACTTTCCTTGGCGTGGAAGGCAAGCTTGGCGATACAGATGTTCAGATCTCCTACCATTGTAACCGACTTTATGTAACCATAACCCTCTCCGGTGTCTATATAAACCGGAGGGTTTTAGTCCGTAGGACAACATACACATCAACAATCATACCATAGGCTAGCTTCTAGGGTTTAGCCTCTCTGATCTCGTGGTAGATCAAATCTTGTAATACCCATATCATCAATATTAATCAAGCAGGACGTAGGGTTTTACCTCCATCGAGAGGGCCCGAACCTGGGTAAAACTTCGTGTCCCCTGCCTCCTGTTACCATCCGGGCTAGACGCACAGTTCGGGACCCCCTACCTGAGATCCGCCGGTTTTGACACCGACATTGGTGCTTTCATTGAGAGTTCTTCTGTGCCGTCACCGTCAGGCCCGATGGCTCCTACGATCATCAATGGCGATGCAGTCCAGGGTGAGACCTTCCTCCTCGGACAGATCTTCGTCTTTGGCGGCTTCGCACTGCGGGCCGATTCACTTGGCCATCTAGAGCAGATCGGAAGCTACGCCCCTGGCCGCCATGTCAGATTCGGAAGTTTAAACTACATGGCCGACATCCGCGGGGACTTGATCTTCGACGGATTCGAGCCACTGCCGAGCGCGCCGCACTGTCACGACGAGCATGATCTAGCTCTGCCGCCAAACAGTGCCCTGGAGGCCGCACCCGCATTGGCTCCGACCCTTAGTTCGGAGCCGACCGCGCCGATCGAGGATGGGCGGTTGGACGCCACCTCGGGGGCTGCGATCCCACCGGCGGTTGATACGAACACCAGCCCCGTACTTTGTAAGACTCGTAACTCCATGGAGCCGGATTCTTCTCCGGACTCCGAACTCTTCGCGCCCCTGCCGAGTGAATCTGATTGGGCGCCGATCATGGAGTTCACGGCCGCGGACGTCTTTCAGCACTCGCCTTTAGGCGATATCCTAAAGTCACTGAAGTCTCTCTCTTTATCAGGAGAACCCTGGCCGGACTACAGTCAGCAATGTTGGGATTCGGATGATGAAGAAATTCAAAGCCCACCCACCACCCACTTGGTAGCCACTGTCGACGACTTAACCGACATGCTCGACTTCAACTCCGACGACATTGACGGTATGGACGCCGATGAAGGAGACGATAAAGAATTAGCGCCTATCGAGCCCTGGAACGCCACCTCGTCATATGACGTATACATGGTGGACGCACCCAAAGATGACGGCGCAGGAGCGGAAGAACGCACCGAAGGATTGTTCCCTCGAAAAGCAGTCAAAGCGGCGACGCAAGCGCCGCCCCAAATCCCGCCTCGACAGAAATAGCGATCACACTGATCCAGCGCTGGAGCAGGGCGAACCGCTGCCAGACAACGGCAATCCGGATAATCAAACCGAACAAACAAATCCTATCAATGATAATGGTCCGGACGACATAACGCCGGACAGGCACTCGGAGCAGCAGAATGCCCGTAAAAGGCTCGTTGCCACCGCAAGGAGCCTCAAAAAGCAGAAGCGGAGGCTCAAGGCCGCGCAAAACACGCTCCAATTCAGATGGAGCAAAATACTCAACACTGTAGCAAGGTACGGCGACAATCGCCCCTCCAAGAGCTACCCAAAGCGGAAGCTGCTACCCGAATTCGATGAGGAGGCCTCAGACCCCCCACAACCAAATATCAAAGCAGCCACCTGGTCGGATAGACGACCCCTCTACCACCACAGAACGGCATTCAACGCCGCTCACAATGCAACACGCGACCCATGCGAGGGCTCGCACCCAAAGGACGGTGCAACAAGATCCATCTATGGACCACGCAAGCGCGCCCCAGCATACAATGCAACACAACAAACATCCGAACAACGCGGCACACCCAGCTACAGGGGTGCCGCACACCCCCTATGTTTCACCAATGAGGTGCTGGACCATGAATTTCCAGAGGGATTCAAGCCCGTAAACATAGAGGCATACGACGGAACAACAGACCCTGGGGTCTGGATTGAGGACTATATCCCTCATATACATATGGCTCGAGGGGATGATCTCCATGCCATCAAGTACTTACCTCTCAAACTCAAAGGGCCAGCTCGTCACTGGCTCAAAGGCCTCCCCGAAAGCTCCATTGGAAGTTGGGAAGAGCTCGAAGACGCCTTTCGGGCAAACTTTCAAGGGACTTATGTCCGACCTCCGGATGCGGACGACCTGAGTCACATAACTCAACAGCCCGGAGAGTCATCCCGAAAGCTTTGGAATATGTTTCTTACTAAAACGAACCAGATTGTCGACTGCCCGGACACCGAAGCCTTAGCGGCTTTCAAGCACATCGTCCGCGACGAATGGCTCGCCAGACACCTCAGCCAAAAAAAGCCGAGAACAATGGCCGCATTAACAAACCTCATGACCCTCTTTTGCACGGGTGAGGACAACTGGCTAGCCAGATGCAGCACCAGCGACCCCAGTACATCTGAAGTTAGAGATGGAAACAGGAAATCACGGCGCAACAACAATAACAAACGCCGGAATAAAGAAGACAGCATGAAGGGCACGACAGTAAATGCTGGATTCAAAGTCCCTCGGCCAAACCAAAAGCCGCCCTCCAAAGGAACCAGGGATGAACTGTCCAGCCTCAACAAAATTCTGGACCAAGTATGTCAGATCCATAGTACCCCTAGCAAACCTGCTAATCATACCCATAGAGAATGTTGGGTCTTCAAGCAGTCCGGCAAGCTTAACGCCATACACAAGGGGGAGGATACACCAAGTGAAGACAAGGACGAACCTCCCAAGCAAGACAAGGGGGAACAAAAGAAATTTCCACCCGAAGTCAAAACAGTAAACGTGTTACACGTGATCAAGAGAAAAAACAATGCGGCACTCCCTGAAAAATATACCCAAGTGCCTGTCACCGCGAAGTCCCGCCACTGGTCGTCTCAACCGATCACCTTCGACCATCGTGATTACGCATCAAGTATCCGGCACGCAGGATGGGCTGCACTGGTATTAGACCCAGTAATTGGCGGATACCACTTCACACGAGTCTTGATGGATGGCGGCAGTAGCCTAAACCTAATATATCAGGATACAATCCGCGGGATGGGGTTAGACCCAACACAAATTCGCCATAGCAATACTACCTTTAAAGGAGTAACGCCAGGCCCAGGGGCTCGTTGTACGGGCTCCCTCCTACTACAAGTTATATTCGGCTCCCCCGATAACTTCCGTCGCGAGCATTTAACTTTCCACATCGCTCCGTTTAAAAGTGGCTATCAAGCACTACTCGGACGCGAAGCTTTCGCTCGCTTTAATGCAATACCACACTACGCCTCCCTAACACTCAAGATGCCCGGTCCACGTGGCATCATTTCAGTGCACGGAAGTATCAAGCGATCTCTGCGCGCCGAAGAGAGTGAGGCTGCCTTGGCAGCCGCACACTAAAGGCGCCCGGACCAGCAAAAGCATCCAATAGGTCGTCAAGACCTCAGACACAACTAATCAAGTCCGGCGCCGCTACTCATATCGAATAAACGGTCACACCCCTATCTTTCAAAAGTACAAGGGGCTCAACGCACGCAGACGAGTGGCGATTTCTTCTTATCTTGAATTATACATGGTTTCTTTAGAAAACTATCCTTTTGCACGACAACCTTTTTACCTAAATTCCTCTCTTTTACAGATGATCATCGTGCTACACCCGTCCAGGATACGGCACAACGGAGACACAGGCGCAGACGTGCAGCAGGGACCCGACCCAAGGATTCTTTTTAGATTAAGACCCTGCGTAAACCTTTTTTACTGTCTCTTGTTGATACATATCCACCGTTGGGAAGGATGCTGACGTCTTGGCATGTGGCCACGCCAGAACAATGCACGTACCTGGACACAAGGGGCTTCTTACAAAGGCCATTCTTCAGGCCCGGTTTATACCACAAAGACCGAATACCTTAGGGAGTGTTCGGCGTCGCGAGTTTGGCCCTATATGCATCAGCTCCGAATCATTGTCTTTGGTCAAATGTTGGGTTTGCCCGGCTCCTGTGTTTTGGTGCCTTACGTTCCGCTTTACCGGCTAAGGTAGCACCAGGAGAACTACTGCGATTGTGCCCTGGTTCATCCGGACGAGCACCTCAGTAGAGAAAGCCGAAAACTGACTGTCATGATCTAGCGTGAGACTGGTCAACCACTCGATGACCCATGGGAATGTTAGAATTCCTCGCCTTAACGAAGGGCCGCTTTCCGGCCAGGCATATACGCACCCCGGGATCGGGAGAGTGCGGAGCCACCAGGGGCTATCTAGTAGCCCCACTGTCAAACTCCTATGGCTAAGTGAAAGTGTTAAAGCATTATAGTCCGGTTGCCTCGCTCGCTCCGCTATCACCTCCTTAATAGGACCAAGACGTTGGGTTAAGTGTGAACGCGTGTTTCTGCGAACACCTCCGCATTATATGCGTGGGGGTTGAAGCCGACGACTGCAATCTTTCAGGTTATACACATGTATACATAAACGGCCGCCCAGGAGGCATCACATTACTTTCAGGCAAAAGTATAAAAGTAGCCTCATAAAAATTTAAAAAGCATTTCGCTTACAATGAGATTACATGTCATTCAAACATAATATTTTTTGAGCACTGGGTCTCTATCAAACGAGCACCCTCAAGAACTTCCTCAAAGTAGTGCTCAGCAGCCCTTCGACCTATGGCCGAATCCTGCGCTGCAACAGTGGTAGCATCCATCTCTGCCCAGTATGCTTTAGCACGGGCAAAGGCCATCCGTGCGCCTTCTATGCACGCCGACCTCTTCATCGCATTTATGCGCGGCACCACATCGAGGACCTGCTGCACCAAGCTGAAATAGCTGCTCGGTTTTGACCTTCCCGGCCATAGTTGATCCACAACAGACCTCATGGAGAGTCCGGACAACCTATTTAGTTCGGCCCATTCGGCTAATTGGTCCGTCAACGAAAGCGGACGCTCGGGAGAAAGGAATTGCTTCCAAAACAGCTGGTCTACTTCACGGTCCGTCTGACTCTGGAAGTACTTGGCCGCATCGGCAGCGCTCACCGCCAGATCCATATACGCATCCTCCAAACTCCACAGCCGATCCAGAGGGGCATACCGTGGATCTCCGTACTTCCTCTGCAGCATAAAGGACTTCCCGGCTACAATATCCCCGGCTTCCCGCAGCTCCTCCTTCTTTGCCCTCATAGCAGAGCGGAGGTCTTTTCCCGTTACAGCAGCCTTCTCAAGGTCCGATGCCTTCGCCTGGTTTTCCTTTTCAAGAGCCCGGCAACGGTCTACGGCGGCTTTTAATTCTACGGCCATATTGGCCATCTTCTTCCGGCTCTCGCCATGTGCGGCCTTCTCGGCTCGCAACTCTTCGGCCGCCTTCAAAGCAGCCGCATTACCCAATCTTGCTTGTTCCTTGGCTCGGGCAAGTTCCGCCCGCAAGGCTTCAACAGTGGCAGCTCCATCTGCAGTCATAACATGTTAAAAACACTGGCATCATACTCTTCCTATGTGGCGTTTACCAGACAAGGATACTTACCCTGCGCCTCGTCAAGCCTTCTGTTAACAAGCTCGATGTCGGCATCTGCCGCATCCAACTGCCGTTCTAAACGGGCAAACTGGCTAGTCCGGCTGGCCACCGGAGCTTCCATCTCCTGCACATAAAGGCAGTATGGTTATTACCTGGGAGTATGATCCTCCGTTCGTCATCGTTTCCGACGACAACCAGAGTCTCAGGGGCTACTATCTACACAGGGCACACCTAACATGTGCAGGACTATTACACATTCCTTTTTACGTACCTCAAAGCCTGTCAGTAGACTCATAAAAGCTTCATGCAATCCGCTTTCGGCGGACGATATCCTCTCCATCACCATATTCATCAGCACACGGTGATCATCTGAGATGGCCGCTCGCCCCACCAACTCCCTCAGAACGTCCGATCGCACACTAGACGGCGCCGGACTCTTTTGTCTACTCTCTTCGGGAGCCGGACACTGGGAGCCTCGGGGATCAATTGGATCACCTTCTGGCCTCTCCGCACTCGGAGAGGCCCTCCGCGACGACACTTCAGGGTCGCCCGCTTCCGGAGCGGAGGAGTCCGGAGGAGGCGTCTCGCTCTCCATCATCTCTGGAAGAAGATCCCCCGAAGACGAGCTCATTTCAGAGGGGCTAAGGCCCGAACTGCACAAATATATGCGGTGGTTATTTTCTCAGAAGAAAAGGATGGCATATCTGTACTATTAAAGTTTTCGGGTCACTTACGACTCCCGGGAGAATTGACCCCCCGCGGACTTTGTGCGGCAGCAGCGCCCCCCAAGGTAGGGCCCCCGGTGGAAGATTTCTTCTCCCGTTTGGAAGCTTCGGCTTCCGAATTCCCGGGCGCAGTCCTTTTCCTCTTCCGGTCGTCTTCCTTCACGGAGACGCTCGCTCCCTCGGTTAGAATAGGCAGCGTTGGGGGCCCGCGTCCGCCCGCATTACCCTCCACAGTATCTTCCTTCAAGGGATCCGGGCAAGGTGCGGTCTGGAGCATCTTTTCCAATACCGGATTCTCCAAACCCTCAGGGAGGGGGGCCGAACACCGAATCAACTTCGCCTTTGTTAGCCAGTCCTGGTCGAAAAAGGAAACTCTCATAAATAACTTCGTAACGAAGGAAAGATAATATGTTCAGTCAGAAGATTCCTTACCTGTTCGACGGCGCGGTTACTGCTCAGGCCCACGTCCTCGGTGATTTTCGGACACTCTACTTGAGGTCCGAAGAATGACTTATACATATCCTCGTGCGTCAGGCCGAGAAAATTTTGAATGGCACGCGGACCCTCGGGATTGAACTCCCACAAGCGAAGGGGCCGACGTTTGCAAGACTGGACTTGACGAACCAGCATAACTTGTATTACCGCAACCAAACTGAGATCGTCGTTAAGAGATCTCGAATGCGGCTCTGCAGTAAAGGCACGTCCTTGGCTGGACCCCAGCTCAGTCCTCTGCTGATCCATGACATCAGTCGTGGTGGAGGGCCCAAGCGAAAAACGGGGGCGGCCGCCCACTTGGCGCTTCTAGGAGTCGTGATGTGGAACCACTCCTGTTGCCACAATGCAGACACCTCTAGGATGGAACCTTTGGGCCACAGAGCTCCTGTCATCTTGCGTATTGAGGCGCCTCCACACTCTGCATGTTGCCCTTCGATCACCGTCGGCTTTACTTCAAAGGTCTTGAGCCATAAGCCAAAGTGGGGGGTAACCCGGAGGAAGGCCTCGCATACGACAACAAAAGTCGTGATATGCAGGAAGGAGTTCGGAGCTAGATCATGGAAATCTAGCCCGTAATAAAACATCAAGCCCCTGACGAAAGGATCCAGACCAAAACCTAGACCTCGGAGGAAGTGGGAGACAAACACGACGCTCTCGTTGGGTTTGGGAGAGGGGATGGCCTGCCCCCGGGGAGGCAGCCGATGCGACATTTCAGCGGTCAGATACCTGGCCTCCCTCAACTTTTTGATGTCTTCTTCCATGACGGAGGAGGGCATCCATCGGCCTTAAAGGCTGGATCCGGACATGACTGAAGGTTTGGAGCACCTGACCTGAGCTTTGGGCGTTTGAGCTTGAGGCGGGGGAAGGATTCGATTGAGCACGGGAGGGAAAAGGTAAAAGCTTTGCCCCTTTATAAAGAGGGTGGATATCAAGCGTCCTCCCCGTGTCCGTTTGGACTTTCCTATGATCTAGGAGTCCTAGAAGTGGTTGGGTTACCCACACCCGTATTGATGAGAATCCCGTAATAAGGGGACACGATCTCTGTTTTTACAAGACGTGCCAAGGGAACCACCTCGCATACCACGCTGAGATGGGTAATTAAATGACTCGGATAAAGGCTCAGCCGTGGTGTGTCGCACCACGGGATATGTCAACAGATTAGATTTGTGTAAATATTATTCTCTCTATGGAAGTATGTGGAAACTTATTTTGCAGAGCCGGACACTATCTTTGTGTTTAAGATCTTCTATGAAGTACTTGGAGGAGGAACCCGCCTTGCAATGCCGAAGACAATTTGCGCGCCGGACCCGTCGTCATTGAAGCCTGGTTCAGGGGCTAAGGGAGTCCTGGATTAGGGGGTGTTCGGATAGCCGAACTATACCTTCAACCGGACTCCTGGACTATGAAGATACAAGATTGAAGACTCCGTCCCGTGTCCGGAAGGGACTTTCCTTGGCGTGGAAGGCAAGCTTGGCGATACGGATGTTCAGATCTCCTACCATTGTAACCGACTTTATGTAACCCTAACCCTCTCCGGTGTCTATATAAACCGGAGGGTTTTAGTCCGTAGGACAACATACACATCAACAATCATACCATAGGCTAGCTTCTAGGGTTTAGCCTCTCTGATCTCGTGGTAGATCAACTCTTGTAATACCCATATCATCAATATTAATCAAGCAGGACGTAGGGTTTTACCTCCATCGAGAGGGCCCGAACCTGGGTAAAACTTCGTGTCCCCTGCCTCCTGTTACCATCCGGCCTAGACGCACAGTTCGGGACCCCTTACCCGAGATCCGCCAGTTTTGACACCGACAATGGGCGGCCTTGCTGCTCGCACGTGTCCCGTCGAGCCTGCGAGGTGGACAGGATGCACGCGTCCTGTCGAGCCTGCTCGGCGGAGTGCTCGCACGCGTCCTGTCGAGCCTACACGGCGGACTTGTCACGCTCGTCCCGTCTAATCAAACAGCTACAAGCATGCCACCTAGTATGGTTAAATTTAGACACGATTAATATAATACAACCATTTGCGATACTGACGTGTCAGCTTTTTGTTTCAAAAAGGACTTCGTTGGCTACTAATGTGTGCGCCTCTTCTCAAACTGGACGATTTTTTTACCACATCATATATGTGCCATGTCATGAAATGATGCCAAGTTTCATGTTTTTTGGGTGAGTTTTTGATTTACTAGGATTTAAAAACCAAGATTCTCAATGTTTCAGGATGACGACAAGTTTGTAATTCATTCCCATTCCTTGAATGAGACCTAAACATGCACCCAATGACACATGTACGATTTCCCACCCATTTTGCTTCACTGGATGATGTGATTGTAGTTCAAATTTGATTTGTGGACTATATTAAATGCTTAGAAAACTTAGTAATTAGTAATATATACAATGGCCAAATGAACCCAAAACAGTTTCAAATTTCAGCCCGACACTCCTTTTATTCTATGTTGCCTGTATAAAACAAAGTTCA
The DNA here is from genome assembly GCF_018294505.1 of Triticum aestivum. Taxonomy (NCBI): domain Eukaryota; kingdom Viridiplantae; phylum Streptophyta; class Magnoliopsida; order Poales; family Poaceae; genus Triticum; species Triticum aestivum. The sequence continues at coordinate 409,620,185 of NC_057812.1, forward strand.
AGGCGAGAAGAGGCAGCGATTATTGTTTCGCCCACAAGAGGGGCATGTTTCCCTACCGGAACCATGAGGGTTGTGAAAGGCTCCGGTTTGTAAGAGGCTTGTAATATAGCTTCGCCCAAATTGGACGATTATATGTACCATGTAGTGACACCATGCCAAGTTTCATTATTTCCTGGTGAGTTTTGGATTTACAGAGATTTAAAAATAGAGATTTGCAATGTTTAATTCCAAACTAGGACGGCGAGACGGTTCAATTCGTTCCCATTCGTTCCATGGGACCTAAACATGCACCCCAAGGAAACATGTACGTTTTTCTAGCCATTTTGGTGCACTCGAGCATGTATTTGTAGTTCGGATTTGAATTATGGACATTAAATGCCTAGAAAACTCAATTAATGAATAAAAAAGGTCAAACAAACCCTGAATAATTTCAAAGTTTAGCGTGAATCTCTCGTTGTTCCGTGTTGCGTGTAGAAGAAAATACGAGGCTAGAAGAGGGAGAGATTATCGTTTGGCCCACAAGGGGACACGTTTCCCTGTCGAAACCATGAGGGTTCTTGCAAAAGGCTCCAGTTTGTAAGAGGTTTGTAATAAAGCTTGTCCCAAATTGGCAATGTTTTTACCACGACATATATTTGCCATGACGTGACACCATGCCACCTTTGATGACTTTCTAGTGAGTTTTGGATTTATGGGGATTTAAAAACCGATATTCAAAATGTTTGAGGACGAGCCAGGACATCGGTACAGTTGTAATTCGTTCCCATTCCTGGCATGGGACCTAAACATGCACCCAAGGATAGATGTATAATTTTTCTAGCCATTTTGGTGAACTGGAGCATGTATTTGTAGTTCAGAGACATTAAATGCCTAGGAAACTCAATTAGTGTGTAAAAAGGCCAAACAAACCCTGAATAAGTTTAAATTTCAGCACGGATATCATGTCGTTCCATGTTGCCCGTGGAAGAAAATACAAGGCGAAAAGAGGCAGTGATTATGTTTCGCCCACAAGGGGAACACATTTCCCTATCGGGACCACGAGACTTCTTTGAGAGAAGCTCCGGTTTGTAAGAGGTTTGTAATAAAGCTTGGCTCAAATTGGACATTGTTTTACCATGATATATATGTGCCATGACGCGACACCATGCCATCTTTGATGACTTTATGGTGAGTTTAGGATTTACGGGGATTTAAAAGCCGAGATTCCAAATGTTTGAGGACGAGCCAGGACACGGGTACGGTTGTAATTCGTTCCCATTCCTGGCATGTGACCTAAACATGCACCCAAGGACACGTGTATAAATTTTCTAGCCATTTTGGTGAACTGGAGCATGTATTTGAAGTTCAGATTTTAATTATGGACATTAAATGCCTAGGAAACTCAATTAGTGTATAAAAAGGCCAAACGAACCCTGAATAAGTTTAAATTTCAGCACGGATATCCTGTCATTCCATGTCGCCCGTAGAAGAAAATACAAGGCGAAAAGAGGCAGTGATTACATTTCGCCCACAAGGGGGACATGTTTCCCTATCGGAACCACGAGTCTTCTTTGAGAGAAGCTCCAGTTTCTAAGAGGCTTGTAATAAAACTTGCACCAAAATGGACGAAAAAATTCCTCGACATATATGTGCCATGTCGTGACACCATGCCAGGTTTCACGATTTACATGTGAGTTTTGGATTTACGGGGATTTAAAAGTCGAGATTCTTGTCATGAAATGTTTTCAAATAGCACATGGTTCACTCACGAAAGCCGTGTGCCTACCAAACCGTGGCCGACGCCCCCTCCCCTACTGCACGCGCGATCTGAGTCGTGCGTTCTGAATAGCCAGAACCCAAACCCCACGGATCATACGCGTGCACTGTTGGATGCTCCCAGATCGAACGACGACCCTAAGCCCTTTCGACAGCACATGTAGTACATGGGTAAGCACTGTGCGCATACCTCGTGCTAGCTCATGCTTCCTTCTCTACTAGGTTTTCTAAACAGGCTACCGTTTCTCGCCACTCCTCTCATCGGTTTACCGCCTCTTCTCCCATCGTTTTCCTGCTACCAGTGTTAGTGCTCATTGAAGGCTAGCGGCGACACACTAGCCATGTAAATATCCCACACAGTTTCTAAAAGCACAAATGTGTGTGATAGGAGGGAGTAGGTCCCATAGGGTGACCAGCATGAAACGCCTTATAATGGCAAGGAAGAAATTCTTATTAGTAAGGGGCGGCTTCCCATCCGCTACCCTAGTCGAATAGGACGCAGAAGTTAAGTGTGCTCGGGCTGGAGTAGTCCAAGGATGGGTGACCCGGTGGGAAGTTGCATATCTCAAGCTTCATTTAAATGCCATGACACGGTCATTATAGAGATATATTATATATCTATAGTGACCTATCATGGCAATTATATAAACCCTGGGATCCTTGTTTTGCTAATTTGTAGACTATGTTTTTATGGGTTATTTTTTGCTCTAAAAAGTTAAAGAATGATTGACTTGACCTGTCATGGCGATTATATAAACCTATGATGTTTTATGGGTTACTTTTTGCTCTAAAAAATTAAAGAATGATTGACTTGACCTGTCATGGCGATTATATAAACCTTTTTCAGGTTGCATGCAGGGTATAGGGGGAAGGGTGTTCTTCTCGAGCATGTCTCCCTTGTGCGGCTTATAGACGCGACACATATCTGTGGGCTCCCCGAAGTATATATACTATACTTTACTGACAATTAGGGGGTGATGTCTACTACACAACCTTCTTCTTGTAGACAGTAGCAAATTTCCCTCAAGTGGATGACTTGAGGTTTATCAATCCGTGGGAGGCGTAGGATGAAGATGGTCTCTCTCAAGCAACCCTGCAACCAAATAACAAAGAGTCTCTTGTGTCCCCAACACACCCAATACAATGGTAAATTGTATAGGTGTACTAGTTCGGCGAAGAGATGGTGATACAAGTGCAATATGGATGGTAGATATAGGTTTTTGTAATCTGAAATTATAAAAACAGCAAGGTAACAAGTAATAAAAGTGAGCATAAACGGTATTGCAATGCTAGGAAACAAGGCCTAGGGTTCATACTTTCACTAGTGCAAGTTCTCTCAACGAGGATAACATAATTAGATCATATAACTATCCCTCAACATGCAACAAAGAGTCGCTCCAAAGTCACTAATAGCGGAGAACAAACAAAGAGATTATTGTAGGGTACGAAACCACCTCAAAGTTATCCTTTCTGATCGATCTATTCAAGAGTCCGTAGTAAAATAACATGAAGCTATTCTTTCCGTTCAATCTATCCTAGAGTTCATACTAGAATAAAACCTTAAGACACAAATCAACCAAAACCCTAATGTTACCTAGATACTCCAATGTCACCTCAAGTATCCGTGGGTATGAGTATACGATATGCATCACACAATCTCAGATTCATCTATCAACCAACAAAAAGAACTTCAAAAAGTGCCCCAAAGTTTCTACCAGAGAGTCAAGACGAAAACGTGTGCCAACCCCTATGCATAAGTTCACAAGGTCACGGAACTCGCAAGTTGATCACCAAAACATACATCGAGTAGATCACGTGAATATCCCATTGTCACCACAGATAAGCACATGCAAGACATACATTAAATGTTCTCAAATCCTTAAAGACTCAATCCGATAAGACAACTTCAAAGGGAAAACTCAATCCATTACAAGAGAGTAGAGGGGGAGAAACATCATAAGATCCAACTATAATACCAAAGCTCGCGATACATCAAGATCTTGCCGAATTAATAACATGAGAGAGAGAGAGATCAAACACATAGCTACTGGTACGTACCCTCAGCCCCGAGGGTGAACTACTCTCTCCTTGTCATGGAGAGCGCCGAGATGATGAAGATGGCCACCGGTGATGGATTCCCCTCCTCTGGCAGGGTGCCGGAACGGGTCTAGATTGGTTTTCGGTGGCTACGGAGGCTTGCGGCGGCGGAACTCCCGATCTAGGTTATTTTTTTGGTAGTTTGGGGATATATAAGAGGCGTTGGCGTCGGGAACAAGTCAGGGGGTCCACGAGGCGGCCATGAGGCTTGGGGGCGCGCCCAGGGGGTAGGGCGCTCCCCCACCCTCGTGGTGGCCGCGGGACTCTTCTGGTCCATCTCCGATGCTTCGTGGGCCTCTTCTGGTCCAATTGGACTCCGTTTGATATTCCTTTTCTCCGATACTCAAAAACAAGGAAAAACAGAAACTGGCACTGGGCTCTAGGTTAATAGGTTAGTCCCAAAAATCATATAAAATAGCATATAGATGCATATAAAACAGCCTAGATGGATAATATAATAGCATGGAACAATAAAAAAATTATAGATACGTTGGAGACGTATCAGGGGGCCCCACACAATCTATCCCTTTGACCCAATAACGAGAAGGGTTTGACCATGATGGTTTCCTATTGATACTAGTAAGTACACATGCATTGCACGCATGAGATTTGGTAACCAAATTATGAATAAATACCACACTATAGCACTACAAAAAAAAGACACATCCGTGACATTTTGGGACGAACAAATTTTTTTCCTGTCATACTTATGACACTTCTATGACAATAATTGTGACAAAACCCGGTATCATCATAGATGTGGTGGGGTCCTACTTCAATGACAAAAAATCATGACAGAAAATGGGCTTTTTATCCTGGGCGGGCCAGAGACGCAGCTGCATGACATTCTTTGGGCCATCCATGACGAAAAAAACCATGGTAGAAGCGAGGGCCAGGAAAATATCGGGGAGTTTCCGGCTACGGTGGCTGGTCAGGGGCCGAGCGATACGCGTTTCTCTCGTACGTACACGCATGTGTGTGAGGCGTTGCGCTCTAACTGAACCCGAGCAAGGCGTTGGGCTCTAACTGAACCCGAGCGATTGCACTGCACGCTACGTGTTACTGAACCCGAGCGATCGATCGATGGCTGTTAACTGAACCCGATCGAGCGATTCCTTCGCTACTGCTGCCAACTAAACCCGATCGATGCTGCCTCTGGATGAAAAGTGAGCGTTGTTGGGAGGTTTGGATGAACAGTTCCCGCTGGGGGTTGGATGAACAGGAACCCGTGGTAGTAGAGGCCCTTGTCGCTGGACGAACAATACCCTGATCGATCGAGCCGGTGGATGAACAGGACCCCGTGGAGGGCTGGTTGAACAGTAGCCAGTGGAGGGCTGGTCGAACAGTAGCCGGTGGAGGGCCGTCTGAACAGTATCCCGTGGAGGGGTGGTTGAACAGGACCCCGTGGAGAGGGCTGGTTGAATAGTAGCCGGTGGAGGCTAGATGAACAGGAGCCCGTGGATGAACAGTCGCAGGTGGAGGCTAGATGAGGTCGACGGTGGATGAACAATACCCCTGTGGAGGCTGGAGGACGTCGACGGTGGAGATGAACAGTATCCTGTGGAGTCCCGTTTTGTGGTACGCCACACCCCTCCCGATGAACAGGACCCCTGTTTCGACCGTAGTGCTCCAACACAAGTCTGTTTCCTCCGTTTTGCGGTATGCGACACCCCTCCTGGTCAACAGGACCCCATTTCGACCGTAGGAGGTCCAACAGAAGTCCGTTTCCTCCGTTTTGCAGGACGCCACCCCTCCCGATGAACATGATCCTGTTTCGACCGTGGCCGGTCGAACACAAGACCGTTTCCTCTGTTCTGCAGTATGCCAAGCCGGTTGGCTCCCGATGAACACGACGACGCATTCCGTTCTGACCCAGGCGGTTGGCTCCCCATGAACACGATGGCGACGCAGTTTCTCCGTTCCGACCCAGCCATGTACACGAGCCCTGGCCGTGCGTATGCCCGAGTAGGCGTTTGAGACCCCGCCGGTATGTACGTACGTGGCTGTATTTACTTTCTTGCACCCTGCCCGCTGTACGTACGTGTACATGCTACGTGCGCGCCTCTACTACGACACGTGCGCGCCTCTACTACGACACGTGCGTGCCTCTAGATCGACCAGTATGTACGTACACATTCATGACCAAAATGACAATGCTACATACGCTTCGACCATGTGGGTTTCGACTGTCAGGCACTTCCTTGCGTGCGAAGATGTAGCTGGTGGGTCCCAGCAGTCAGGGGGAAATGTTTTTTCATGAAATACGGTGGCCAGTCCGATGGGTCCCTACTGTCAGGTGGAGGAATAATTATTATGCACGTAATAAGGAGGCACTTCCTTGCTGTGGCCGTGGACCCAGTTGTTAGCCTCTCCACATACAGTACTCTTCTGATGGAAGTCGTTCCTTGACCACGTTGACCACGCTGTGTCGAGAGCACCACGGCTGTGGACGACGGCGAGGCCTAGGAAGGGGACAACGCGGAGCCAGGGAAGAAGCGGCAGTGGAAGCCCACAAGGTGAGGAGTACGAGGGTTCATTGGTTCGGCTGCGGTGTGAGGCTGCCGTCGCCGCAGAATAACAGGGGGTGTGGGTGAGTAGAGGCGGATGGCCTGGCTAGTGGTGGGAGTAGTAGGGGGCGGTGAGGCCCCCGCGGCATCACAGCCGGCCACGGGAGGCAGGAGCACGTGGCACGACCAGCGCTGGGTTGGGCGGCTGGAGCAAGAAGACCAGAGGTTGAGGAAGCACTACAGCCGTTGGATGGACCTCATATGGTCACTGGAGCTAGAATCGTTCATATTTACTAAGTTGACAAAGCCCTCCGTCCCCGTCAACTTAGTAGGCCCACAAGTCAGCCTCCCACGCAGGGGGTATTCATTTTTTGTGCATAATAAGGAGGCACTTCCTTGCGTGCGAAGATATAGCTGGTGTGTCCGAGCTGTCAGCGGGGGGAACGTTTTTTCGTGAAATACAGAGGCCCTTCCGGTGGGTCCCAGATGTCAGGTGGAGGAATCATTATTTGCGCGTAATAAGGAGGCATTTCCTTGTGTGCGGCCATGGACCCAGCTGTCAGCCTGTCCATGTATAGTCCACTTCCGATGGATGTCGTTCGTTTACCACGTTGACCACGCCGCGTCGAGAGCACCAGGGCGGTGGACGACGGCGAGGCCTACGAAGGGAACGACATGGAGCCGGAGAAGACACGGTAGTGGCTGCCCACGCGGTGGGGTGTACGAGGGTTGACTAGTTCGGCTGCCGTCGCCGGAAAATAACAGGAGGTGTGGGTGAGTAGAGGGATAGACATGCCAAGGATTCGAGTATGGTGGGGCCGTGAGGCCTGCCCGGCAGCACAGCCAGCCATGGGAGGCGGGAGCAGGCGGTTCATCTGGCGCTGGTTTGGGCGGTTGGAGCAGGAGGATCAGAGACTGAAGAAGCACGATTGCCGTTAGATTAACATCTAACGGTCTGACGCTGGTAGAGTCGATTGTTGACTAAGTTTCTTTTTTTTGAGAAACCTTGTGTACGCGTGAACTTAGTACGCCCACAAGTTAGCCTCCAAATCTATGGCAGACAACATAGAGCCCATTTGTTATTTTTTTAATAATCTGTAGCCCATTTGCTAATTCTTAAGTAATTTATTACAACCCATTTTTTGCCTAGGACCACGGTCAAAAAGTTCAACCTTATTTTGCATATTTCGGTGGAATCCGAACTGTTGTAATCCGGAAATGACAAACATTTTTTAAGAACTTATTGATTTGCCAAAAAAATTGTTTTGTTTTTGTAAGAAAATAAGACATGGGACAATTGAGTTGGTTTAAGGGAAAACCAGTGGTAAAAAAATCAGCGCTGGGAGGGAAAACAACAACAAAAATAAGGATGTAAATATGAAAAGGGAACTTTATGTATTTTCAATATAATGATACGTGTATATGAACTAGTAAAAATATAGGTAGAGATTGGAAAATGGATGTAGGACATGACGTTTCAAGAGGAAAATAGAACTGGGCTGTGTGTTTGATTCAGTAAAAAAACTGCCTGCAGATGTTGTAAGACAAAATATAACTAACGCTGGCGGGCCATAGGTTAGTAGATACCTGCTGGATCTTTGTGCCCTGTTGTCGTTATGGGCTGGGCCTGTTAAAAACAAAACCAAGCCTGGGCAGTTTATAGCCCAGTTGAAACTTTCTCGGCCTGAAAAAACAATATACCTGCTCAACAAACAAGAGAATTCTGCAAGTACAGACTGATAACTGGGATGCAACAGGTATATTGTGTTTTCATTGTGATAATAAGTGCATGCACTTGTTTCAAAAAAATTGGAGAACTGGGAATTCGAATGGCAGGTGCTTATGCTACCCATCAAATAAAAATCAGGTGCCTGAAAATTCGTTTCGAAACAAATTATTCAGCTTTATATCCATGTCGACCCTCGGCATGATGGTTGGAAGCAAATGCCAATTTCATACCGAAAGATTGTTAACAACAACACCAACTTGCGGACGACAAGGTAGTACAAGTACCAATACCAAACTAACTTATAATCTGCTGGTCGAAGTTCTTGTTGGTGTGCAGCACCAAAACCTTTTTGCTGCCCGTCTGCCGGCCATTGACCACCACCGGCAAGGTATTGCCGATCTTGTGCCACATCGCGTGCATGCCGCACTCTGACTATATCTTGCAACGCTTCCACGTGCCCCTTTTGAATGCCCTAGAATTGCACTAGAAGAAATGCTTGCTTAGGCCACTTAGTGTGATACCTGCAGTATTGTCGAATACAGGTTTTAGTGTACGTGGTTGGCATTTTCATAACATCTTTGCATGTTGCAGTCACTTGTTTCACTTTTTATTAACTGTCAAATTATAATTGCTTCACTAGGCCTGCGTCTAAAAAGAAAAATAGAGCTATAAACAAAGGAATATGTTTGTGCAAGTAGACGGCCGATCGGTGTCTTACCCGGAAGTTTCTCAGGATGGGTGTAGCATATGTCGTGCTCGCTGTCGATGGCTGGTATGAACAAATCGATGAGAGGGTGAGATCTCGCACTGTCAGCAGTCACTATGGCCTCATGGTGCTCGATCAGCTCCTGATCCGTGGGATCGAACTTGACGCCAGCCGGCAGCACCGACCAATCCTTCTTGGACTTGCACTACAAAAAAATACACTTCCGTGGTGATACGTGTTTGTCACAGCAGGTCACGTTTTCTGTCATGCATGTACATCCATGATGATTTTATGACAGAATCAAGATAGTCATACATGTGCTGTCGTAGAAGTGTTCCATGAAATTACCAAAATTATCATCACGGAAGTGTCCACTTCCATGATAATAAATAGCACGTCATAGAAGTGGTTTTGTCAAGGGTGGCCGACACGTGGCATCCATCGTAACGGCTCAACGTTAAGCTATCGGGTCCGGTTTTGGATCCGATAACCCGTTAATAGCCCGGACCAATGGTGATTTTCCATGTGTAAAATTCTCATTGGCCGGAGGAAACACGTGTCTGCTCCTCGGTGGGCCAGATGTCGCCCGTCCATTGGAGGAGACATGCCTATGATACGTCGACACGTGGCAGGGCCCAACAGAGGCCCATATAGGCTATGGGCGGACCCAACTAAAGGCCCACAAGATTTTGCGGACCATAATGTGCCGGCCCAACTAAAGGCCCACAAGATTTTTGCGGACCATAATGGGCTGGCCCAGCTAAAGGCCCATAAGATTTTGCGGACCATAATGGGTCGGCCCAGCTAAAGGCCCACAATATTTTGCCGACCATATTGGGCCGGCCCAGCTAAAGGCCCACAAGATTTTGAGGACACTAGTGGGCCGGCCCATTCACAGGCTCCCATGTTTTGGGCCAAATGCCAGCCCATATTTGATCCGGTCCATTAATAGCCTGCCACGTTCCAGGCCTAATAAAGGCCCATATGAGATCCAGCCCGTTAAAAGCCTACCACGTTCTGGGCTAAATTACGGCCCTGATAAGGTTCGGCCCTTTAAGAGGCTTTGGGCCAAATTATGGCCCATATCAGATTCTGTCCGTCAACTGGACGCTATACTCTTGGGCCCACTTGCTAAAGGCCCATTTAGTAATTCGGCCTGATATTAGTTTCGGCCTGTTAAAGGCCCGTTTAACATTTCGGCCCTATATTTATTTCGGCCTGTTAAAAGCCCGTCATATAGTTGGGCCTAACTACGACCTGGTTTGCATCCGGCCTGCTCACAGCCGATAATCTGATTGGGCCAAACAAGGACCAAGACAATTTTGGCCTGTTAACGGCCCGTGATGTGATTGGCACAATCATGGGCCGGGGTCTATTTCGTCCTGCTGCCGGCCCGTGAGCTGTTCGGCACGTTTTAGGCCCAACCTACTTTTCAGCCTCCTAAAAGCCCATTGAGTTTTCTTGCGAAAATAGGGCCGGCAGTTTACTCAAACTATTAAAGGCCCGAATTTACTTGTGGGCGAGTTTCCATTTAGGCCTGTTAACGGACCAAGATGACTGGGCCCATGATGCGGATCATACATAGTGATTTGCATGACGGCTCGATTATGTACCATAATTTTACGGTTCGTCCGGTTTATTGCGAAGACATGATATATATAGAGTAAGATAACTGCAGCATCGTGAATAAGAAAAAACCTAGACTATAAAATAAATAAATTACGACATATTACATCCACTGGGCATCAAAGTTCGCCACTATGATAATAAAGCACAAGCAGACAGCAGATTACATACACTGGGCATCAAAGATCGCCACCAGTGCAAATAAACACGCCGACAAAATAATATACAAAACCGCCAGCACTTAAATAGAGTTCAAGAAAGGTTAGCCCTGCTCGGGAGCTGCAACGCAAGCAGCTGAGCAAGCTGATGAGACTCCTCTTGTTTTACACTTATATCCTCCTCACTCTGAAAGATAAACACACAGACAGATGACATGTTTTGCACATATAAGTATGAGTGCTGACAATTCATCGCATTTCTTACTGACGAATAGAGTGACACAGTTTAAAATAGCATTAACACAATATGGTATTGTTCAGGTCAAGACATGGTAGGAAATGACAATGTGAAGGAGTTGGCAGCTTCACGACACCACTGGATTACAGATCAAGAACTCATAAGTATCAATGGTTAGTGTGCTTTAAATTTATCTCATTTTAGATTGGCAAATAAAGAAACGATTTAAATAATAGTAGAATGATATGACATTGTTCATAGTTAAGACACTGCAGAATATGACATGGTGCTGTAGTGGGTAGGTACACCACACCACTGAATTACGGATCAAGAACAGAAGCATACATGCAACAAAAGAAGATCACTTGCTCTGTATAAATTAATTTACATGGTATGAAGAAGGAACTTGGTTGTACAACTGAAAACCTAAATTGAGAAGGACAAACTTTTGTTTATGAACTACATAATAAACTTTAAACATGCAATTTGATGCAAACACCAAAAATAAACTGCTGCTGCAGTCAAGCCATACCAAATATACACAACAAAGTTTGAAGGCTTGAGAAGGACAAACATACATTTTTGGTGAAGACAGGTGTAAGTGCATCTAGTGCCACCCCTAGTTGGTTTTGGAGTATTGACGACAAACCTGGTTGAGGGACTAATGTGTTTGTGAGAATTGCAGGATAACACAGGTAGTAGTCCCTCATTGATTCGGTTTACCTACCGGAGATGACCCCTAAAAATGTGTGAAGACATTGAATATAATGGTGGTATGTGAAGATATTCACATTGAAGACTATGACATGAGAAGACATCGCATGAAGTCTTTGGAGCGGCGTTCTTGAAGCCATTGATGTCGATCTATGGTATGTCGTCATGAAAATGTGCCCTGTCTTCGATGGCATTGATTACCCCTACTGGAAGAATAAGATGCGCATGCATCTTGAAGCCATTGATGTCGATCTATGGTATGTCGTCAAGAACGGCGTTCCCAAGACTGGTGAAGGTGTCACCCCTGCTGATGTCAAGAAGTTCAGTCAACTGGATTCTACTACCAAGGACATCATCTGTGGTCATCTGACCAAAGGACAATATGGCCGTGTGAGTGCTCTGGAAATGTCGAAGCTAGTCTGGGACTAGCTCTCCAAGGTCAACGAAGGCGCCTCAACCCGGAGAGATCAAAGGATCAGTGTCCATCGCAACCTCTTCAACCGCTTCAACAGAAACGACAATGATAATGTTTAGCTCATGTTGGATCGCCTCACTGACGTCACAAATGAGCTTCATGCTCTTGGCGCCACTGAGATTACCAAGCATGAAATCATCAAGACACTCCTGAGATCACTTGACAGCTCGTTTGACACCCTAGCCCTGATGATTCAAGAGCGCCCTGACTTCAAGGCACTCGATCCGTCTGACATACTTGAGAGGCTCAACACACATGAGTTTCAGCTTTCTGAGAAAAGAGATATCTATGGTCCCAACCATGGCCGAACTCGCGCTTTGAAGGCAAAACTTGCTTCCTCATCTGAAGAATAATCTGACTGTAGTTCTGGTGATCCTGAAGACATTGGAAAGGAGCTTTCTATGCTTGCGAAGAAGTTCTAGAAATTCACCAAGAAGAAAGGCTTCAGAAAGTCTTCATGATCCAGCTCAAGGAATGATGAAGCTTCTACTCATGACCACAACAAGAGAACATGCCACAAGTGCAAGAAACCTGGTCACTACATCTCTGAGTGTCCACAGTGGGACAATGAAAACAACAACAAGAAGAAGAGCAAGGAATATGATTTTGATGACAACAAGAAGAAGAAATCCTCCAAGTTTTATTCCAAGTCTTCATCAAAGTCTTCATCACACAAGAAGAGCTCATCTGGCAAGGGTCATGCTTTTGTTGGCAAGGAGATGGATTCAGAGGAGGAGTCTGCTTCTGAGGAGGCGCAGGTGGAGTCTGAGGAGGAGTCCGACTCTGGCGTTGCAAGTGTGGCTCTAGCTATAGCCTACGTTGCCAAGTCCATCTTCAACACTGAAGACAATGGCTCCGTCACCTATGCTGATGCTAACGACAAGGACGACTCCGCTCCCACCTACTGCTTCATGGCACGTGGTGCCAAGGTAAACTCATGCGATGCTTACTTTCAAACATCAAGTGAAGATGACTCTGATTGTGAATCCAAACCCAGCTACAAAACACTTGCTAAAATTGCAACTAAACAACAGAAAGCTATGGAACATATTCAAAAACTGTTAGACAAAAGCGATGACATGTTGGACGCGAAAATGAACCAATCTTAGTCCTTAATTGAAGACATAAAAAATCTTCATGTTAAGTATGAGGAACTTGAAAGTCGTCATGAAATGCTCTCAACAACTCATGAAAAGCTTTCCTATGATTATCTTCAAAGGAAGCAAGAACTAGACAAATTGAGAGCAGTTCATGAAGATCTTCAAAAAGAAAACGAGTCACTTCGTGCTCAATAGATCAGTCCCTCTCAGGAAGGATTTGAACCACCATGTCTAAAATGCCTTGAGCGTGACAACGCTACCTCTGTTGCTAAATGTTCTACTGCTGCTACTGTTGCAATATCTTCAACTATTGATGTGGTAAGTAACTCCTCTGCTGAGGATGCCACTGCTATTGCTGATGAAAATGCTAGGTTGAAGACATTTCTTGAGACAGGGATGTACAAAAGTCTCAAAGGGCATCAGACACTATGTGATGTCCTCAAAAAGTAGATTCTAAACCGAAACCCTAGGAAAGAGGGTGTTGGGTTCAACAGGAAAATGCATGTTGATGGTTCTTATTGGAAGCCTGAGCAGTACCCCAAAACCACATGGGTTGCTGCAAAGGAACCTTTAGTGGATCCATCCACCCTATTTGGCTTCACTTGTGCTAACCCAATTATCATTGATGAAGCCTTTGATGCAAACTATAAACTATTTAACAATCAGAATGGTGAAGTGCTTGCCAGGTATATTGGTACTAACTGCAGGAATGGGCCACCTATGAACAAAATCTGGGTGCCCAAAAGGTGTCTGGAGAATCTTCCTGTGAATGTCGTCATGACACCACAAGGGAAGAAGACAAACCCTAGACCAAAGGATTCATATGGTCCAAAGGCTTCATACAGACACAAGACTCACTTGAGTCACCCTAACACAAATGTTTTGCAGGGAAACCATACTCAAGCCTATGATTGTGAGCATGTTTCATCAAACCGCCATGTTCATAAGACCAAGAACTACTCTGCTTATTCTTATGAGTATTATTCACCTCCTACAAGACTATTTGCTAGGGTTCCAAAGCCAAAGTTCTCAGATGCTGCACATAGACTCATTGCTTCGAAGCCACCCCTGAAGATATGGGTGGTTAAGAAGACTTAACTCTCTTTTGCAGGGAAAGGTCTCCAGCCGGAAATCAAAGGCATCCAATGCTATTGCTGGGGACCTAAAACATCTTGTGGGGCGCAAGATAAAATGCCCAAATGGTCTTATTATGTATTTCATTCCTGAGTCGGTTGCCATGCATCCTATCTATTCTAACCTAGATCTGAGCTTTCACAATCCACTTGCTCGTCAAATGTTTATGCTTCACAATACTCTTCGTGAAGCCTACCCCCCTAACTGCTCTGTAGGGTATGACACCAACTGCTTCTGGATGGATTATTGATAGTGGATGCACTAATCATATGACTGGTGATCGAAGCCTTCTCATGGACTCAGCCTTACGTCTATCTAACAAGAGTCACATCACATTTGCTGACACTGGTAAAAGCAAGGTATTGGGTCTAGGTAGAGTTGCAATCTCAAAGGATCAACACATGGATAAAGTGATGCTTGTTGAATCCCTTGGCTTCAACTTAATGTTTGTCTCAGTGCTTTGCGATTTGAACATGATTGTGATATTTGGAAAATATCGTTGCCTTGTTCTAATGGAATCTGACAAGTCTCTAGTCTTTGAAGGGTATCGGAAAGATGATTTGTACATGGTAGATTTCTCAGCAGGACCACAGCTTGCCGTATGTCTTCTTGCAAAAGCTTCAGGGTGCTGGCTCTGGCTTCGGAGGCTAGGGCATGCTGGCATGAGGAACATGCATACTCTCGCAAAGAAAAAGCATGTCATAGGCATCGAGGGCGTCAAGTTCAAGAAGGATCACTTATGCGGTGCCTGCAAAGCTAGAAATATGACGAGATCCAAGCATCCCTCGAAGACAATCATGACAACAACTCAACCCTTCGAACTGCTACACATGGACCTATTCGGCCCTACTCACTACTCTACTCTCACTACTACAGCTTGTCTCTATGGCTTCGTCATTGTTGATGATTATTCAAGATATACATGGGTGCATATAATTCTGTATAAGACTGAAGTGCAGGATGTCTTCAGACGCTTCGCCAACCGTGCCATGAACAACTATGGCATTAGGATCAAGCATATCAGAAGCGACAATGGCACATAATTCAAGAACACCAACCTCGACACTTATCTTGATACATTGGGCATCACTCATGAGTTCTCAGCTCCGTACACGCCGCAACATAATGGAATCATGGAGCGCAAGAACAGAACACTCATTGAGATGGCTCGGACTATGCTTGATGAATGCAAGACTCCAAGAAAGTTCTGGCCTGAAGCTATTGATACTGCATGCCATGTCATCAACCGTGTTTATCTTCACAAGCTTCTCAAGAAGACATCCTATGAACTCCTTTCTGGTAAGAAGCCAAATGTCAATTACTTCAGAGTATTTGGTGCTAGGTGCTGGATCAAGGATCCACATCACACTTCAAAATTTGCATCGAAAGAACATGAAGGTTTTATGCTTGGTTACAGAAAGGATTTGCACTCCTATAGAGTCTTCAACCTCTTTCACTATAAAGTGGTTGAGACTTTGGATGTGCGGTTCTATGAGACTAACAGCTCGCAAAGAGAGCACCTGCCAAATGTGCTAGATGAAGTTCCACCTAGTGAATCCATCAAGCTTATGGGAACTGAAGAAGTCATACCGTCTGAAGCTCAGGCTGAAGAGGAACTTATCATTTCTGCACCTAATCAACCTGAAGACAATGCTCATCCTGAAGACAATCCTCCTAATGATGACAATGATCAGCAAGAGCAAAATCTTCGACCAGTTCATCCTCGTGTTGCAAATGAAGTACCGATTGAGAAGATAATTGATAGCATCAATGCACCTGGTCCACTCACTCGTTCAAGAGCAACACAACTAGCAAATTTCTGTGGGCACTTTGCATTTGTATCAATATCTGAACCCAAGAAAGTTGCTGAAGCCTTCATGGAACCTGAATGGATTCAAGCTATGCAAGAAGAGCTTCAATAGTTCGAGCTGAACAATGTGGGGGAACTGGTCAAGCGTCCTGATCCTCGTAAACACAATATCATATGCACTAAATGGATATATCGCAACAAGCAAGATGAGAATGGTCAAATTGTCAGAAACAAGGCTCGTCTCGTTTCTCAAGGATACACTCAAGTTGAAGGGATTGACTTCGATGAAACATTTGCTCCCGTGGTTAGGCTTGAAGCCATTCGCATACTGCTAGCCTACGCAAATCACCATAACATCCTTCTGTATCAAATGGTTGTGAAGAGTGCCTTTCTCAATGGCAAGATTGAAGAAGAAGTGTATGTTGCACAACCGCCTGGCTTTGAAGATCCAAAACACCCTGATATGGTATACAAGCTCAATAAGGCACTGTATGGCCTCAAACAAGCCCCTCATTCTTGGTATGACACACTCAAAGACTTCCTGAAGAGCAAAGGCCTCAAACCTGGTTCCCTGGATCCCACACTCTTCACGAAGACATATGATGGTGAACTGTTTGTGTGCCAAATATATGTGCATGACATTATCTTCGGCTGCACTAATCAAAAATACAGTGATGAGTTTGGACACATGATGCAAGAGCAATATCAGATGTCCATGATGGGTGAGCTGAAGTTTTTCCTTGGTCTTCAAATACGTCAGCAAAGCAACGACATCTTCATATCTCAAGAGAAATACCTCAAAGACTGCCTGAAGAAGTTTGGAATGCAAGACTACAAAGGTTAAACGACGCCAATGCCAACCAAAAGTCATTTGGGTCCTGACGCCAATGGTAAAGAGTTCGATCAAAAGGTATACCGCTCCATGATTGGTTCTTTACTTTATTTATGTGCATCTAGGCCAGATATCATGCTTAGTGTTTGCATGTGTGCCCGATTCCAAGCGACACCAAAAGAATCGCATCGCTTAGCTGTGAAGCAAATTCTTTGATATTTGGCTTACACCCCAACACTAGGATTATGGTATCCAAAGGGCTTAGAGTTTGATCTAGTTGGATTCTCGGATGCTAATTATGCTAGTGACAGGGTGGATCGCAAGTCTACATCAGGCACATGTCACTTTCTGGGACGATCACTTGTTTGTTGGTCTTCAAAGAAGCAGAATTGTGTATCTCTCTCCACTGCTGAATCTGAATACATTGCTGTTGGATCTTGCTGTGCTCAGCTTCTATGGATGAAGCAAACACTCAAGGACTATGGCATCCATCTGAAGCAAGTACCACTCTACTACGACAATGAAAGCGCCATCAAGATTGCTATCAACCCAGTTCAGCACTCGAAGGCAAAGCACATTGAAATTCGTCATCACTTTTTCAGAGATCATGTCATGAAGGAAAATATTGATATCATTCACGTCAACACTGAAGAGCAACTGGCAGATATCTTCACAAAGCCCTTGGATGTGAAAAGGTTTTGCAAGTTGCGGTGTGAGCTAAATATCTTGGAATCCTCAAATGTCCTGTGATTAGGCACACATCCTAACACTTATGCATGTTGATGACTTAGATGTGCAACACACGAAGTAACGTTTATCTTCAATTAATGAAGACTTACACTCTAAGTGTGAATACATTAACACAGAATTTGACTTTGGAGCGCCATGATAATTGTGCGCCGTGTCTGGGTCTAATACTTCCTATACGGTGGGTAATGCCACCACCAAACTTTTGTTTGGAGTGTTTTCTGTTGGTGTTACATTTAAAAAAGTCTTCGCATTTGGTTTGTCTTCAATATTGACATGAATTCATGTTTATCTTCACAATATTGATTTAGTCTTATTCTGATATATTAATATATTAGCGTTCTGTCCTCTACAACACTCACTTATAGCTATGTCTTCTCGGTTGAATCTTTTGAACTAAGTGAATGTGATCGGACCCTAACCTCTCTATGCTCCCTTATCAAATCTATATATCCAAATCATATGCATTCTATTGAAACCATCGAATGTCTTCTCTGCATCCTTGTCAGCAGATGATATAGAGACAAACCCGGACCCAGAGAAGCGGGAACGACCACCCAACAATCCAGGCATGCGTGGGAACATGGAACAACTTCCAATATGTTGCATGTTCGCCATGTGTCCCTCAGATGTGAACCGCTAGGGGCACCTATGTAATAATGATGTGCCGTCCCTGTCCTTATAAATACACACCACACCCCAGTCATTATCCTTTCTTCCACCTCTCCCTCTCGCACAAACCCTAGCGCCACCACTAGCTCTTGACGACGCCCGCGACGAAGCACTTAGCTGTCGCGACCTCACCGATGCCGTCCTCACGCCGGCCGCGGACATCGTCTTCTCCGCTGTCGCCGTAGGTGTCCTCCGTCGCCAAGTTAGGGCACGGAAGATCGAACTGCTCGGCCTCATCTTCTACTCTGTCTAGCAGTTCTTCGTGTGGTAAATAAAACCTCTTTTTTACTCTCCTTTTGATCCGATAGATTCACCCTTTTCAACCACAAGTGGTTTTTGTCCCTACAAATTTGGATCTATCCTGTTCTGCATCTAATAACTTGCCTAGTATATTCACTTATGCTTCACACACAGTTAGATTCCTCACTTGTACTTATTCTTGGATTCGTACAAATCTGGAACCAACTCTCATCATATAAGTGAATGTCTTCACGCTATGAGGTCAATGTCTTCTACTGATTTATCTTCAAAATCTTCTGAGAATGCATATGACCTCTTCCCCTTCCCTCGCATCTCTAATGCTGTCACAGGTACATGTCTGTGGGAGAATCCCTTGGTTCTCATAGTCTGCATTCATTTGCAGAGTTCTTATAGCGTCACAGCAATTCTCCCGAAGCCAGTTCCTGTCTACCCAGCAGACGAAAGCCTTTGCAAGTTCTGAAGCCATTCAGTCTGAACTTCATGGCAACAGAGAAATCAGTCAGGAAGGGCGGCAGACAGCATCGTGGGAACACAGCTAAGGACCTGCCACCAGATCTCTATGAGCTATAGAAGTCAGATCCTGAAGAGACCTATGGGGAACGCAAGAACCGAATCCAATGGATTCGAAGACATTGGGCAGAGGAATGGTTCAAGTACAAATTTGTCACTGATGAATATGCTGAAAAGAATGCCATCAAGGGCCCCTGGGGAGATATTATATACAAAGCTCTTCAGCCCAAGTCGAAGTCCGAAGCCATTGCTCAAGGCTTCTAACCTTGCATGGTTCGTGGAACTCAGCCTGCTAATGCCGACCCATCCTCTCTGTTATGGTGTCGTGAAGACAATCTCTTTAAGTGCAACTTCCAGTTTGCCAAAGAGTCTGCAAAGAAGAACAAGAAGGACCTTGGTCTAGACTTCAACCCGGGTCCATCTGCTCCTCATGCTGATGGCACCCGTGATGCCGAACCCAATATCATCGGGCCTTTCTACAACCTCGACGGTCTCCTCACTCACATTGCTGTTCAGGGGCCCGCCATGGAGCACTCAGCAGACGATGTTGATTCTGATGAAGCGCCTGCTCCTCCCAAGTCTCAGAAGCAGAAGAAACCAAAGGCTTCCAAGCCCTCCACAACACCAAAAGCTTCGCGTGCGAAGCCTTTGGCCACCGCACCTCCTGAAGCCAGTGTGCAGTCTGAAGATCTCTCTCGCATCTCCAAGACTGAGAAGAAGAAGCCCATCTAGATTTCCGGTGAAGCACTTACCCCAGCTGCCGTTCTAAGGAACGAAAATGAAGCCATTGATCTGTCAAGTGACGACGATCTTGGCGATGACGCTCTTGAGCTGCTGATAAAGAGCAAGGAAGAGGCGGAGATCTTCAATGATTTACCCCTGTTTGATGTGGATATCTTACATAACTTCATTGATGAATGGTTTGAAAACCCCAGCATCAACCTCGATGACCTTGAGCTTCCAACTGGCATCAATGTCTCTTTTGACAGTGCCATTGCTACTGAGCTGGCTCTGGCTCAGAAGATTGTTGAACTGAAGAACAAGATTGATTATGAGAAGGCTCAGTTCAAGAAGAATATGGCTAACCTCAGCATGGCTGATGTTCAAAGCTTCAAGCAGACGCTACATGAGCTCAAGGAGCAGTTTCACCATACACGCCAGGAAGAAAAAAGGTTCAAGAGAGAGAATGAAGTATTTTGCTGAGAAAAGTGTTCAAGCTCACAATGAAGCAGAAAAGCGGAAGGCTCTGGGGTGCCCTGGCATCGACCCCAAAATGGCTGCTAAGAAGAAGAAGCCTGCTGTGGACCAAGCTGAAGCATCAAGGCAGGAAGCGCCAAGCATTGTATTCCCTGCCAGCATGACTGGCTCGAAGCCTAAGGTCCCCACAGCTGCTTCAGAACTGAAGAAGACAAGGGCAGCTGAAGCTGAAGCCTGAAAGCGCAAGACCAAGAACACCACTAACGATGCTCCACCGACCAAGAAGAGAAAAAACAAGAAGAAAGATCGGGCTGCTCTCACAGAGCCCCTTGTTGTCGAGCCAATCTCAGTTGCTCGTCCTGCATCCGAACACCAAGAGCACCAGTTAGTTGTTCATGAACCTGCTGCCACAGAGGCTCCTGAAGCTGAAGAAGATCCAGCTGTCGACCCCACCACAGCTGAAGACATTGGTCCCCAAGACAATGTAGAAGATGATGAAGTCCTTCCTCAGATCGAGCACAACATGGTATCATCGCTTGTTCTCACGAATAGCAAGCTCATCAGCATTGGTCGTTCTCTGACGCCAATTGCTCAGGATGATTCATGGGCTGATCACCCTCAAGTCTCCCCCTGAGGGAGTCCTGGATTAGGGGGTCTCCGGACAGCCGGACTATATCCTTTGGCCAGACTGTTGGACTATGAAGATACAAGATTGAAGACTTCGTCCCGTGTCCGAATAGGGACTTTCCTTGGCGTGGAAGGAAAGCTTGGCAATACGGATATGTAGATCTCCTCCCTTGTAACCGACTCTGTGTAACCCTAGCACCCTTCGGTGTCTATATAAACCGGAGGGTTTAGTCCGTAGGACAACAACAATCATACCATAGTCTAGCTTCTAGGGTTTAGCCTCTACGATCTCGTGGTAGATCAACTCTTGTAATACTCATCTCATCAAGATCAATCAAGTAGGGCATAGGGTATTACCTCCATCGAGAGGGCCTGAACCTGGGTAAACATCGTGTCCCCCGCCTCCTATTACCATCCGCCTTAGACGCACAGTTCGGGACCCCCTACCCGAGATCCGCCGGTTTTGACACCGACATTGGTGCTTTCGTTGAGAGTTCCACTATGCCGTCACCGTAAGGCTTGATGGTTCCTTCGATCATCGGCAACGATGCGGTCCAGCGTGAGGTTTTCCTCCCCGGACAGATCTTCGTATTCGGCGGCTTCGCACTGCGGGCCAACTCGCTTGGCCATCTGGAGCAGATCAAGAGCTACGCCCCTGGCCGTCAAGTCAGGCTCGGAAACTTAAAACTACACTGCCGACATCCGCGGAGACTTGATCTTCAACGGATTCGAGCCAATGTCAGGTACGCTGCACGATCACGACGAGCATGATTTAGCTCTGCCGTCGGACAGTGTTCGGGAGATCACACCTGCAACTACTCCGGCATTCAATCCGGAGCAAATTGCGCCATCCGAGGACAGTTGGATAGACCCCGCCATGGAAGCCGCACTCTCAGTGTTGATAGAGCCAGATACTGACTTCACCCCTGACGAGAGCCGTGTTGCTGAACCACTAGATTCGTCTCCGGCCACGGACTCCGAGCCGCCTACGTCCGTGCCTATCGAGTCTGGTTGGGCGCCGATCATGGAATTCACCTCCGCGGATATCTTTCAGCACTCACCTTTCGGCGACGTGCTAAATTCATTGAAGTCTCTCTCCTTGTCCGGAGAACCTTGGCTGAACTATGTCCGGCTAGAATGGGATGCAGACGAGGAAGAAAGTCGCTCCCCACCCACCACCCACTTAGTAGCCACTGTCGACGATTTAACTGACATGCTCGAGTTCGACTCCGAAGACATCAATGGTATGGACGACGATGCAGGAGACGAACAGGAACCACCGCCACCTCATCATATGATATATACATGGTGGACACCCCCAAAGAGGCAATGGCGATGAGACAGCGGGGGATGACCCCTCCAAGAAGCAACCCAAGCGCCGACTTTAGCAGCGCCGCTCTAAGTCCCGCCATAGCAAAAGTAGTGATACCGACACAAGAGACAATAACACTCCGGATGGTGTCGAAGACGACAACAATCCCCTCCAGCATGATTTAGAGTGGTAGGGTGAACAAGCTAGCCCTCTAGAGCAGGCAGCAGATAGAGAATCGGAGGAGGACAATTACATGCCTATCTCCGAAGACGAGGTGAGCCTCGGCGACTAAGAATTTATCGTGCCTGAGGATCCCGTCGAGCAGGAGCGCTTCAAGCAGCGGCTTATAGACACAACAAATAGCTTGAAGAAAAAGCAATAACAGCTTCGAGCTGATCAAGATTTGCTAGCAGACAGATGGACCGAAATCCTTGCGGTCGAGGAATACGAACTCGAGCGCCCCTCCAAGAGTTACCCAAAGTGCAGGTCGCTACCCTGACTCGAGGAGGAAGCATTGAAACCTACATCACCAGTGTACGATGCGGCTGACCGGCCACCTCGTGGCTGAGCCAGAGAGGTGTTTCAGCCTGAAGTTCAGCCTGTACCCCGCCGCCACTCAAACAAAAATACCAAGGCCCGAGGCAACACATGGGACCTGCGAGACGTATTGGCAAGCAGGGCAAAACATGCAAGGTCGATATACAGGTTACGGGGGCGTGCACCAATGTGGGACGATGACCGTCACGCCGGATACACTAAAAGTAAATCCGACCGGGCCGAATACAGCAGACAAGACTCATATGAATTGCGTCGTGATATAGCCCGGCACAGAGGCGCCGCACACCCCCTATGCTTCACTGATGACGTTACGGATCACGAATTCCTGGAGGGTTTTAAACCCATGAATATCGAATCGTATGATGGTACAACAGATCCCGCTGTATGGATTGAGGATTTCCTCCTCCACATCCACATGGCTCGTGGTGATGATCTGCATGTCATCAAGTACCTCCCACTAAAACTCAAAGGACCAGCTCGGCATTGGCTGAATAGCTTGCCAGCAGACTCCGTCGGCAGTTGGGAGGATTTGGAAGACACATTCCTTGACAACTTCCAGGGCACTTATGTGCGACCACTGAATGCTAATGACTTGAGCCATATAACTCAGCAGCCAGGGGAATCGGCCAGGCAATTCTGGACATGGTTCCTAACTAAGAAAAACCAAATCGTCGACTGTCGGATGCAGAGGCCTTAGCAGCATTCAAGCATAACATCCGTGACGAGTGGCTCGCCCGGCACCTTGGCCAGGAGAAGCCGAAGTCTATGGCAGCCCTCACGACACTCATGACCCGCTTTTGCGCGGGCGAGGATAGCTGGCTGGCTCGCAGCAACAACACATCAAGGAATCCGGGCACTTCGGCTACCAAAGATGCCAATGGCAGACCACGCCGTAACAGACACAAGCGCCGCAACAACGGCGATAACGCCGATGATAAGGCAGTCAATGCCGGATTCAGAGGCTCTAGATCCGGTCAGCGGAAAAAGTCCTTCAAAAGAAGTACTCCGGGGCCGTCCAGTTTGGATTGCATACTTGATCGCTCGTGTCAAATCCACGGCACCCCCGATAAGCCAGCCAATCACACCAACAGAGAATGCTGGGTGCTCAAGTAGGCCGTCAAGTTGAATGCCGAAAACAAGGACAATGGGCTGCATAGTGATGACGAGGAGGAGCCCCGGCCACCGAACACGGGAGGACAGAAGATGTTCCCCCCACAAGTAAAGACGGTGAACATGATATACGCAACCCACAATCCCAAGAGGGAACGGAAGCGTGCACTAAGGGACGTCTATGCGATGGAGCCCGTCGCCCCAAAGTTCAACCCATGGTCCTCTTGTCTGATCACCTTCGATCGCAGGGACCACCCCACTAATATCCGTCATGGCGGATCCGCCGCATTGGTCCTAGACCCCATCATCGACGTATTTCACCTCACTTGAGTCCTTATGGACGGCGGGAGCAGCCTGAACCTGCTCTATCAGGATACAGTGCGCAAAATGGGTATAGACCACTCAAGGATCAAACCCACCAAAATCACCTTTAAGGGCGTCATCCCAGGTGTAGAGGCCCATTGCACGGGCTCAATCACACTAGAAGTGGTCTTCGGAGCTCCGGACAACTTCCGAAGCGAGGAGTTAATCTTCGATATCGTCCCGTTCCGCAGTGGCTATCACACACTGCTTAGGCAAAGCGCATTTGCAAAATTCAATGCGGTACCGCATTACGCATACCTCAAGCTCAAGATGCCAGGACCTAGGGGGGTCATAAGAGTCAATGGAAACACAGAACGCTCGCTCCGCATGGAAGAGCATACTACGGCCCTCGCAGCAGGCACAAAGCAGCCTTTTAAGGCAAACTACCAATTCGGCGATACAGCCCCCGAACACCGTCAAGCGAGTCCGGAGTAACCTGCAATAGGATCGCCTGGCACGTTCAGAGCTCGCCTAGAAATTCGGCCCCCGTCCCAATCCCAGTCAAGCGACGAAATCCGTGCCACGCGCACATAATTACGCACTGAAAATACCATGGGCATAGGCGGGGGCACGATCAGGGCACGTCCCGCAATGTGGCTTAACCGCCATAGGGGTTGTATACCTTTATCATTTTTTCTCTTCAGGACCTTACTCTTTGGAAACCCTTTCCGACAGTATGATTGTCGGACACACTATGGGAAGGAACAACCAAGGAGGCAAGAAGCTAAGACGTACAAGGGAACCCCCAGGTGGTCTCTAATAACAATCGATATACCCGCTTTTTTACCCATACACAACTTGCCCTTGGATAGGACATGTCAAATAGTCCTATTTTTTGCTTATTGCACTACTTGTATCAGTACGCTTCAACGTATTATTTAAATAACAATGCATAGAATTAGTCTATTATTGCATTATCCACCCCCTTTTTCTTATATGTTCATTTACGACAACTTGCACCCGTACACTCTAGTACGGTCAGTACGCCAGGGGTTTTGTTTACCCCATAATACGGCGCGAGAAGTCCGAACACTTTCGACAGTGCGGCACCCCGAACTTATAGCATTATATGCATCAGCTCCAAATCATGTCTTGGGTCAATAGTTGGGTTTGCTCGGCTCCCATGTTTTGGTACCTTACGTTCCGCTATATCGGCTAATGTAGCGCTGGGAGAACTACTACGATTGTGTTCCGGTTCTTCCGGACGAGCACCTCAGTAGAGAAAGCCGAAAACTGACTGTCATGATAAGGCGAGAGCTGGTCGCTGTTCGAGAGGTCTCAAGTCCTTAAAGACTTTTTCTGCTTCAGGCGAGGAATCGACCTTGCCCGACTTAGGCGTATATAGCGCCCCAAATTCGGCCTTCCGAATACTAGGGGCTTCACTAAAATTTAAAATTGTAGACTTCTATGGCTAAGTGAGAGTGATGAAGCCTTATATTCCGATTGCCTGGTTCGTTGTGCTGAACACCTCCCTCGAAGGACCCAAAATTGGGATAAAGAGTGCTCAGGTTTATCCCGAACACCCCAGTACTAGTTACATGGGGGCAGAAGCCGACGACGGGCCAACTCTCAGGTTTTATAAACGGCTGCACAGAAGGTAATATTTTAAATTCAAAAAGCGTTGCATAGCGCAAATGAACTCGTTTCACATTACAGGATCACATGAGCATGTTCATTCAAAAATTACATCTCTAGTACATTCCTCCACCACAAGGCGGGAACCCTTCAGGGCACTGTCATAATACATTTCGGGGCAGCGATGCTCCTTGCCCTCCGACGGCCCCTCCTTCACAAGCTTTACGGCGTCCAGCTTCGCCCAGTGCACCTTCGCCCGGGCAAAAGCCCTGCGCGCACCCTCGATGCAGACGGACCGCTTTATGACTTCAAGCCGTGGGCAGGCATCCACAAGCCGCCTCACCAGACCGAAGTAGCTGCTAGGTAGGGCATCGCCAGGCCACATACGGACTATAAGACCCTTCATGGCCTGTTCGGCCGCCTTGTGAAGCTCGACCAGTTGCTTCAGCTGGTCGCTCAAGGGCGTTGGGTGTTTGGTCCTAGTATACTGAGACCAGAACAACTTTTCCGTCGAGCTCCCCTCCTCAGCTCGTTAAAACTCCGCGGCATCCAGTACACTGCGGACGCTCCTGGAGAGCTCCGAACTCGGGTAAGTAAAAGGAAAGTTTCCTTCACATGCTTGCTTTGCATAATGAATGCCTTACCCGCCGCTATCTTCTTCACCGCATCAATCTCCTGGAGGGCCTTGTGGGCTTCAGCCTTGGCGCTCCGTGCGCTTTCGAGCTCCTTCGCAAGCTCGGACTCTCGCGTATTAGAGTCAAGATCCAAGACTCATGTTTTTTGGCGAGAGCCTCAAGCTCTTTCTGCACCTCGCCTACCCGGGCTTCTTGCTTTTCCCACTCAATGCGCTCCTTGGCCGCTTTGTCTTCGGCCTCGGACAACGCCTTCTTCAGGGTCGCCACCTTGGTCGTGGCCCCTGGCAAATTCATGATGATCCTATTACTTTACAACCGGATTTCTTTTTAATATGTCGACAAGCTATTGCTTACCTTTGCTCTCCTTGAGCTGCCTCTTGGTAAGGCCGAGCTCATCCTCGGACCGCTCAAGGTCTTGCTTCAGTGCAGCGACCTCCGCAGTACGTGTGGCAGCAGCCAGCAGTGAAACCTGCATATGCACATAGACATATTTTGATTAGACTCCTGAGTCATTATTTGATCCTCTATTCGGCCTTTCTTCGCGAATGCCAAACAGAGCATCAGGGGCTACTGTCTATGCAGTAATATTTTCCTATATTTTGATTGCTTACCCGAAAGCCTGTTAGGAGGCTTGCACAAGCTTCGGTTAGTCCATTTTTGGCGGACTAAACTTTCTCGATCACCGCACTCATGATAGTGCGGTGCTCTTCGTCGGTGGAAGCGTCGCGAAGCGCTTCCAGCAAGTTGTCCGGTGCCTCTGGATGGACAGAGGCTACCGGCACGGGCGGCTTGCCCCCCTTAACAGGGGATCGCCTACCGGAGTCCAGAACCACCAAAGGTTGCAGCGCAGTGTTCGGCTGGGGGCCGAAATTGGAGCCCGTGGGAGTCTTGCTCCCTTTGCGCCCAGGGTCCGGAAGGTCGCCTCGAGGTGCCCCCAGGACTACCTCCCCTCAGCTCGGTGCCTTTTGAGACAACACCTCGACGTTGTCCGTAGGGCAAGGGGTGGAGGCGGTCGGAAGTGAATCGCTATTCATATCCGACGAATCCAAAGAACCATCCGACGAAGATACGTCGAGACGGGCTCGGGACGGACTCCATAATCATATTCGGCATAAGGAGAAGCAGTGCAATAAAACATACCATGAATTAATATGGTATCTGGATACTTACGACTTCGCCAGGGGCTTGTCCCTGGGTAACCACTCGTCGTCGCTGTAGGCGGCCGTCGTGGAGCAGTCCCGAAGGAGGGTCCTTCCCTTCTTGGACCCTTCGGCCTCCCCGGTTGGGGTGGCCTTCCTTTTCTTGTCTCCCCTGGCTGGGGGGGGGACTTTTCTCTTCCTCCTCCTTGTTTTCATGGGAGGAGTGCGCTTTGGAGTTATCGGACGATGAGTCCGATATAACCTTGCGCCAGAGACCCTTTCAGGTCCCCGTGGCCTTCTTCTTGGCCTTCTTGACCGGCACCTCGTAAGGCGCCGGAACCAGCATCTCTATTAGGAGGGCATCTGCAGGATCTTCGGGCAGGGGGCTGGGTAATCGATCTGCTCCGCTGTCTCTACCCAGTCCTGTTAATGGCATGGAAGCTTAGATCCCACACATGATTAAACTGGGGAAAATAAATATCCTGTGAGATATAAAAACTTACCGAATTGGCATGGCGCTTTGCGCTGAGTCCGCGGTCCTCGGTAAGGGGAGGAGGTACCTCGGCGCCCTTGAACAGCACCTTCCAGACGTCCTTGTGTGTCGTGTCGAAGAGCTCTCGCAGCGTCTGGTGCTGGGCTGGGTCGAACTCTGACAAATTGAATGCCAGTCGTTGACATGGGAGGATCCGGCGGAAGAGCATGAACTGGACCACATTGACGAGCTTGATTTTCTTGCTCATCATGTTCTTGAGATAGGTTTGGAGTCCGATCAGCTCTACCGGAGAACCCCAGGATAGGCCCTTCTCTTTCCAGGAAGTGAGCCGCGTGGGGATTCCGGATCGAAATTCGGGGGCGGCCACCCAGTTGGTGTCACGCGGCTCGGTGATGTAGAACCACCCCGATTGCCACCCCTTTATGGTCTCCACATAGGAGCCTTCAAGCCAGGTGACCTTAGGCATTTTGCCCACCATGGCGCCTCCGCACTCTGCTTGCTGGCCGACCACCACCTTCGGTTTAACATTGAAGGTTTTCAGCCACAGGCCGAAGTGGGGCCTGATGTGGAGGAAGGCCTCGCACACGACGATAAACGCCGAGATGTTGAGGATGAAATTGGGGGCCAGATCATGAAAATCCAGCCCATAGTAGAACATGAGCCCGCGGACAAACGGGTGAAGGGGGAATCCCAGTCTGCGAACAAAGTGGGTAAGTAAAACTACCCTCTCATGGGGTTCGGGCGTAGGGATGATCTGCCCCGCATCTGGCAGCCGGTGCGCGATGTCCGCGGCGAGATATCTGGCTTCCCGTAGCTTTGTGATGTTCTCCTCCGTGACGGAGGAGACCATCCATTGGCCTCCCGCTCCAGACATGCTTGGAGTGGTTTGAGGAGAAAGACGCGAACTTGGGCGCTGGAGCTCGAGTGTGCGAGAATGGAGGAAGAAGGCGTGGGTAAAAAGGGTGAATCTTTGTCCCTTTATAAGGGCGGAAGAGGCGATGCGCCTCCCCTACCTGGTAAAATCGCTTATTCCCTGAACACCGTAATTGATGGGGTGGTTGGGTTACCCATACCCGTATTGATGAGAATCCCATGATAAGGGGACACGATCTCTGCTTCGACAAGACGTGTCAAGAAAACTGCCTCGCGATATGTGCAGTGCTGGTTGAGAAAAAACGGTTCGAATAATGACCGGGCCATGGCATGATGTCATGTTGCTAAATGTGTTAGCAGATTAGATTTGTAGAAATATTATTCTCTGTACGGTGGTATGTGGAACTTCTTTTGCAGAGCCGGACACTATACTCGTGTTCAAAATATTCTATGGAGTATTCAGAGGGAGAACCTGCCTTGCAATGCCGAAGACAAATCTGCGCGCTGGACTCATCGTCATTGAAGCCTGGTTCAGGGGCTACTGAGGGAGTCCTGGATTAGAGGGTCTTTGGACAGCTGGACTATATCCTTTGGCCGGACTATTGGACTATGAAGATACAAAATTGAAGACTTCGTCCCATGTCCGGATAGGGACTTTCCTTGGCGTGGAAGGCAAGCTTGGAAATACGGATATGTAGATCTCCTCCCTTGTAACCGACTCTGTGTAACCCTAGCCCCCTCCATGTCTATATAAACCGGAGGGTTTAGTCCGTAGGACAACAACAATCATACCATAGGTTAGCTTCTAGGGTTTAGCCTCTACGATCTCGTGGTAGATCAACTCTTGTAATACTCATCTCATCAAGATCAATCAAGCAGGACGTAGGGTATTACCTCCATCGAGAGGGCCTGAACCTGGGTAAACATAGTGTCCCCCGCCTCCTGTTACCATCCGCCTTAGACGCACAGTTCGGGACCCCCTACCCGAGATCCACCGGTTTTGACACCGACACCCCCCGTCAAGCACTACAAAAAAAATACACTTCCGTGATGATACGTGTTTGTCATAGTAGGTCGCTTTTTTTGTCATGCATGTACATCCATGACAAATTTATGACAGAATCAAGATAGCATACATGTGCTGTCGTAGAAGTGTTCCATGACATTACCATAATTATCATCACGGAAGTGTCCACTTCCATGACGATAAATCGCGCGTCACAGAAGTGCTTTCTTCAAGGGTGACCGACACGTGGCATCCACCGTAACGGAACACCGTTAAGCTATCGGGTCGGGTTTTGGATCCGATAACCCGTTAACAGCCCCGACCAATGGGGATTTTCCACGTGTAAAATCATCATTGGCTAGAGGAAACACGTGTCAGCTCGTCAGTGGGTCAGATAGGCGCCTATGATATGTGGACTCGTGGCACAGCCCAACAGTGGCCCATTTAGCTTACAAAGCCGGCCCGTTTAACTTGGTCAAAAGTTAACGGGCTGGCCCATGAAAAGCCTGTTAACGGTCTCTTCGCAAATAGCCCATTTTACAACCCGTTAACTCACGACCCGTTAGGCCCTAAAGGAAATCGGCCCAACAACGTCATGTGGGCCGTCGAATATAGTACCAGCCCATTTCAGTTTCGGCCCATGTATGGCCCACGACGTCTTTCGGCCCATATGAGGCCTTCGTATCTTTCGGCCATTACAGGCCCACGGTGACTCTAGCCCATAATGAACAGTAATTTTCTTTATACCCGTTAACGGCCTATGATTTACATGGGCCGTTTCCAGCCCGTGTTAGCTTTCGGCCTATTGACGGCCCATACGTTCTTGGGCTCCTTTTCGGCCCTCGATTACTTCTGGCCCGTTACTAGCCTGTTCCCCTAATGGGCCAAATTCGGCCCATGGCAAGAGTCGGCCCGTTACTGGCCTGTTCCACTAATGGGCCAAATTCGGCCCATGGCAAGAGTCGGCCCGTTACTCGCCTGTTACCCTAATGGGCCAAATTCGGCCCATGGCAAGAGTCGGCCCGTTTCTGGCCTATTAACCCGTTGCGCCGTTTCTGGCCCGTCCTATATTCTTGCCCATTAACGACCCATTATGCCTGTGACAGAATTAAGCCGTTGCTTTCCTACGGCCTGTTAACGGCTTGTTACCGTGCTGGGCCGATACCAATTACGCCTGATTTTGGCCTATTTATCTGACGGCCCGAGGCCCACCGATTACAGGCCCATTTATCGACGGCCCGTAGGAGACCCATGGATCCTACGACCCGTGTATGGCCCATGGTAGTTGCGGCCACTAGCAAACCAGGGAAAAAGAAGAATAGGAAATAAATAAGGCCGAAACTAACGCTAGGCTATTAAGGTGATTGCACAGATTACATCCACTCGGCATCAAAGATCGCCACCAATGCAAATATAGGGAACACCCTACACTATATAGAAATGGCTTGCTATTTTCTTCAGGCGGTGGCTGCACGTTAAGAATAAATTTTGTATCGCACCAAAACAAATTACAACTATATAACAAAAGGAAGGTTGGCTTAAAACTTAATAGTCTAGCAGATAAATGCACCACCAGAAGGTTGGCATAAAACTTAACAGTCCAAACATATGACCATGTACCATCGCTAATGTATTATATATTTCTTCACATTGTATTGAGGGCTAAGGATAAAGAGACGAAGTTTATAATACGGTAAGCATAGTATGACGTCATTCATATCACAAAACAACTGAGAACAGACAAAGAGGCAATTGTAACGTTGTGTGGGCAAGTCCAGCACGGAACTAGATTATGGGTCAAGATCAAAGGAACATCACTCCTCTCTTTTAAACCTTGTAAGGTGCAATGATACGCTAAGACAATTGTGTATAAAATTGAAAAGAGTAATAGACATTGGCTGCAAACCATGCAGTTCAAGGCACAAGTCAGAGTAAGTAGTAGTTAAAAGGCATGAGGATTAAGGACTTACAACATCGGCTTTAACTGGTGTAGTCATGCCCTTCTTCTTCCTGGTGTGACAGTCCTTGAAGATTTCCACATCATTTGGTTCAGGTACTTTTTGGTCCTTGCGGGCTTTGCTCTGCATTTAGAACAAGTCAATATAGATCTGATAATATGGTACAGCGAAAAGAGTAAAACAGCAGCTAATTACAAGAGCTGCGTAGTGTGCAATATAGCTACGAGATCTTGTCGTCTGTTGGAATTTCACTTTCGTACGCTTGGCCTTGTTCTTTGAACAGTTCACTTACAAGAAGATAGATTTGTGTGGCACATGCGTAAATAGGACTTCAACATGTGATCTGATGACATATATATAATGTACCTGATACTTCTGATCAGACCAGTGTTTAACGAGGCCTCTCCAGTCTTCATCAGATATATTTTCCACTGGAGATGTTTGGGCAAGTTCACGGTTAGCCTTGCATTCAAAGTGAGTTTTCCTCAAGTTATACCGATACTGTCGCAGAGCAGACTTGAAAACAGGGGTGTAAGCTTGTCTAGTTGCATCATCTTGGCTATCCAACTTGAACCTCATCTGTTGAAAATTATGGGAGTCTCATTATCAGCAACCTAGAAAGTATTGGACAGAGCAAGACGATATTACTAGTTTCCATACATAACCATACTTACAGATAAATGGTCGAGGAAGAAGTTGAACTGGGTTTCGTCTTTGTCATTCCTGTACTGAATCCATGTTGGGAGGATACGTACATGACACCTAACAGCAACCGCTGCCTCTGATACTAACTTGGCTGACTCTGTAGCATCACATGGCCTTTTTAAACCTGCCTCAAAACGGATCTCCATTCTTCCTCCTCTAGATTTAGTTAACCTATCGAGCATTATCCCTAATGTTTGTTTCCTCTTGCGACTAGGTGCTAGTCCAAAAAAAACATAGGAAGTGTTAGTGTACATCAAACTGTGAGACTACATACAAAGAAGCATGCAACTGTAACTTGACTCCAGCAACTACCTTCTTGCTGTTGAAGCTCACAAGGTTCATCTGATATTGCCAACTCGTCTTGTGTCAAGAGTGCTTGGGAAGTAGTGTCAGGTGGCAAGGGAGCTTGGGAACGTGCTGCTAGCTCAGTTGACGCACGAGTACGTCGTGCAGCTGGTAGTACTGTGGTAGGTGTTGCAAGAACTAGGGCTGTCTCTGCTTGTTTGGTGGCAGCTATTTGTTTCTGTTTGTCTTTTTTTGCAACTCGTGTAGCATGGGATGCCGTGTTTGTAGAATTTTCTGCTGGACTTTGACCTTCTATTGCACCATCAGTACCAGTAGAATCTGCAGGATTCATCCGCTTCTCATTCCTTGCCATTATGTGTTTCTTCCTCTTTCTCTGTGCCATGTTGAGTCAAGCCGACAAGAAAAATGAATAACAATTTAGTTCTTCAGAACAAAGTGATGCGTGATGCAGACGAACTAAACTTTGATGTTAGACGACCACATGATAGGAGGATGTAATATGTATGAAAAACAGGACGGAAGAGATAACCAGAACTATGATGTGTAAACTAAGAAGAAGACATTTCACCAAATTAGAAGCAATGCAATGGAAGGTAGACACCATATGAAAGATGCTACAAATATTGCTCTACCAAGTTAACAGTGTCTCATCATAAATGGCGTTTAAACAAATGTGAATCAGTACAAGAAATAAATCATATGCAAGATGCAAACAACATCAGACTACCATGTTAGAGGTCTCTCGTCATTAGTGCCATTGCATATTCACAACATTGCATATTCACAACTTATGATGTGTAAACTAAGGAGAATGCATTTTAACAAATTAGAAGCAATGAAAGCTAGACACCATATGAAAGATGCAACAAATATCACTTTACCAAGTTAAAACTGTCTCGTCATAAGTGCCATTTCAACAAATTAGTAATACAAGCTAGAAAAGAATGTGAGATGTAACCTATATCATACTCCGAAGTCAAACGTGTCTTATGATAAGTGATTGTTGTAGGTTACACAACAGTAGTAATTTGATGTAAGAACATGGTGTGATAGACAGATATTGTATGTTCTAGAAACAGGAACACGTGTCTTATTCAAGTATAATGTGTAAAGTAAGCAGATGGAATTCAACAAAATTAGAAGCAATACAAGCTAGACATCACACATAACATGCAACCACATATAACAGTGCCAAGTTAGAGGGAGCACCGGTGATGCTGCACTAGGGGAGACGTGCTCATCATAAACACAACTTTGTTGAGTGTCTATGCATGTGTTATCTTAGAAATCATCTTGGGGGTGTGGAGGAGTAGAAACTGTAGAGGCCCTCCGTTCGGAAGGAGCACCTTTATCCGCTGCCTTGCTAACTTCCTTCCGCTTTATTGATTTTGAATTGTCAAGTAAAACCGACAAGAAAAAGCAATAAAATTCTCTCTTCAGAACTCATTCATGCATGATACTGACAATCACTACTTTGATGTAAGGCAAACACATGATACCAGGATGGAATATGTACGAAAAACAGGACGGCATGGCATGTTCAGAACTGTTTGTGTAAACTAAGCAGAAACCATTCCAGCAAATAAGAAGCAATGCAAGCTAGACACCACATGAAAGATGCAACCAATATGACTCTGCCAAGTTAAAAGCGTCCCATCATAAATGGAATTTCAACAAATTAGAAGCAACACATGCTATAAATCATATGAAAGATGCAAGTAATATCGCACTGCATATACTAAAGGTGTCTCGTCATGTTGATTGATGCGGGATACAAAAAAAATAGTTTTATGTAAGGACATGCTTAATAGACAGATGTATTATGTACTAAATACAGGAAGGCATGTCACATTAATAGGTATAATGTATAAGCTAAGCAGACTAGCACATGCAGTTTAACCAGATTGGAAGAATTACAATCTAGACACACCATATGCAACATGCAACCACATATCACGCTGCCATGTTAGAGCAAGCACTTGCGATGCTAGTGTAGGGGAAATGTTGTAATCAACTACAGAGCTATGTTCACTATCTTCATCTAGCATTTCTGTTTCTTGAGAATCATGTCGGGAGGCTGACGCTGCATTCTTAAAATGAGGAGTAGTCCCCTTGCCTGCCTGCCTCGTCATAAGTGATTGATGAGGGATACACAAGAACATTAGTTTGATGTAAGAACATGGTTAATACACAGATGTACTAGTATGTACCAAAAACAGAAAGGCATGTCATATTCAAAGATATAATGTGTAAGCTAAGCAGATGCAATTTAACCAAATTGGAAGCAATACAAGCTAGACATCCGGCTGGAGTGGTGAGCATGATCATCTAGGACCTGAGAGCTTGGCGGGAGGCGGGCTGCTTCGCCACCATCGCAGCTTTTTAGTTGGCTTCCAGGTAATGCCTATCTTTGCTGGGCTTGTCACTGGCTCGGCGAGTGCCCTGACTAGCTATTTGTCTTCTGGTGCTCATGGGATGGTGGTTCATGTAAAAAAATATCGTTCCTTATCTTACCGACTTCGGCCTTTCTAATACAAGCTAGACACCATATGGAACGTGCAACCACATATGACACCGCGAAGTTAAAGCAACCACCTGGGATGGTGGTTCATTGCGAGCGAGGTCATCAACTCCAGACCTACGTTCCCCGTCTCCATCTGCTGACACTACACCCTTTAAAGCGTTGAAACGTGTCTTGCCTAGCCGCACACCAAACTGGAGCGACTTCTCTCTTTTCTTTTTGGCTTCTCTCATGGCAGCAGAGTCTGAAATACCCTTGCATAAAACACAACAGTGAGAGTAAGGGTGAAGTGTGGGCAGAACTAGTGCACTGTAAAAGTAGCAGATAGCAGGTGGCTGAAAAATAAATGACAGGAGACATGTGATAGCTCTACAACATTGCATGGAAAACAAAATTAGATTCTACTCTGTATGATTTTGTAATATATGAGCACAGGAAATGTAGGTACTCCT
The DNA here is from genome assembly GCF_018294505.1 of Triticum aestivum. Lineage (NCBI taxonomy): Eukaryota > Viridiplantae > Streptophyta > Magnoliopsida > Poales > Poaceae > Triticum > Triticum aestivum. Next base: position 409,656,086 of record NC_057812.1, read on the forward strand.
CCAGCACACCACCACATGTGGTCATATCTAAGATAACAGTCGACTGAAAATAAATAGGTCAGTCGATTTTTTTAATGAACCGTCCGATCTATAAGGAACGGGCAGATGGCCTTCATCTACCTCCCGCCAGTCACTGTTGACGATCTTTCTCGAACCGCCAACGACCACCGGCCCAGACCCCTGCCTCCGCCGCCTCGCCCTCCCATCGACCTCACACCACCGCTGTGCTTGGCAGCGCCCCCAGGCCATCCCTTTAATCCCGGCCGACCTCCAGATCGGGCACCAGTAGCTATAGGCCGCACACGCCCCTAAGATAAACACCAAGGCGCTGCTTCCCCGGCGTAATAGGCGTACTAGCGCCTGTTACGCCGAGGAATGCTTCCGTTAATTGGGAATCAAGTGGCCAGAAATTGAAATTCAGGGGGGCGACGGACCTCTAGCTAAGGTGAAATAGTATATGAGGAGAAACCTTGTGCATCGCGAGTTACTAGGAACATCTAGTATCAAGAAGAAGCGGTCAACTAGTGTCTTCTATGGGATGAATACCGTGCAAGCAGAGACGTACGATTTGCACGAATAAGGGAAGAGGAGTACCTTTTTCGGTTGCCGGTGTGGTCACCTCCACAAGTCGCGCTGATTTTCTTCTTTTTACCGGGGAAACCGATGTTCTGGAGGGTGCAGGCTTGGACGAACCCATGACTAAATTGTTGATTGTGTTGTTGTGGCCGTATGTCGGCGGAGGGGAAGCAGATCTGAGGCGGCGAAGGACGGCGTAGCAGGAACAACTCCGGTGCGGTGGAGGGTGGCGAAGTTGGAGCGGCATCAGTGAGGCACATGACGGCGTGGTGGAACTGGCTCGGGTATGGACGGCTCGGCCTTGGCTTCAACTACTAGCCGTGGAGGGCGTTACAGTTGAGGTTGTGGTGGACGACGACGTCGGGGTATCAGCTCCGGCGTGATGGAGGAGGGAGGCGGTTGATGGGTGGGATAGGGTGGCGGATGGAGGACGCCGGGGTTTCGCGGCTGGTGGAGAGGTAGTTTTGGCGCCCACGGAATGGGGAATCGGACGGGTGGGGGGAACCATGTTTTGGTCTGGGACGCGCTTGTTTTCGGCTTTTTTGAACAGAAGATGGGACGCACTTGTTTGAAATTTGGGGAAAGTACAAACTTTGCCCCCCTCTTAAATTTCGGACCTACTGCGGGTCGGGGGTAGGATGTGTTGGAAATATGCCCTAGAGGCAATAATAAAATGGTTATTATTATATATCTTTGTTCATGATAATTGTCTATTGTTCATGCTATAATTGTGTTATCCGGAAATCGTAATACATGTGTGAATACATAGACCACAACACGTCCCTAGTGAGTCTCTAGTTGACTAGCTCATTGATCAAAAGATAGTCATGGCTTCCTGACTATGGACATTGGATGTCATTGATAACGGGATCACATCATTAGGAGAATGATGTGATGGACAAGACCCAATCCTAAGCATAGCTCAAAGATTGTGTAGTTCGTTTGCTGTAGCTTTTCTGAATGTCAAGTATCATTTCCTTAGACCATGAGATTGTGCAGCTCCCGGATACCGTAGGAGTGCCTTGGGTGTGCCAAACGTCACAACGTAACTGGGTGACTATAAAGGTACATTACAGGTATCTCCGAAAGTGTCTGTTGGGTTGGCACGAATCGAGACTGGGATTTGTCACTCCATATGACGGAGAGGTATCTCTGGGCCCACTCGGTAATGCATCATCATAATGAACTCAATGTGATCAAGTGGTTGATCACGGGATCATGCATTACGGTACGAGTAAAGTGACTTGCCGGTAACGACACTGAACAAGGTATTGGGATACCGACGATCGAGTCTCGGGCAAGTAACGTACCGATTGACAAAGGGAATTGTATACGGATTGATTGAATCCCGACATCGTGGTTCATCCGATGAGATCATCGAGGAGCATGTGGGAGACAACATGGGTATCCAGATCCCGCTATTGGTTATTGACCGGAGAGTCGTCTCGGTCATGTCTGCATGTCTCCCGAACCCGTAGGGTCTACACACTTAAGGTTCGGTGACGCTAGGGTTGTTAGGAAGACTTGTATGTGATTACTGAATGTTGTTCGGAGTCCCGGATGAGATCCCGGATGTCACGAGGAGTTCCGGAATGGTCTGGAGGTGAAGATTTATATGTAGGAAGTTGTCATACGGTCACCGAAAAGGTTCGGGGGCATATCGGTATTGTACCGGGGCCACCGGAGGGGTTCCGGGGGTCCACCGGGAGGGGCCACCTCTCTCGGAGGGCCTAATGGGCTGTATAGGAAAGGGAACCAGCCCTACATGGGCTGGCCGCATCTCCCCCTTGGGCCTATGCGCCTAGGGTTAGGGGGGAAACCCTAAAGGGGGTGCCCCCCTTGCTTGGGGGGCAAGCCCCCTCCCCTTGGCCGCCGCCCCCATCTAGATCTCATCTAGAGGGGGCCGACCCCCTTCCTCCTTCCCCTATAAATAGAGGGGCAAGGGGAGGGCTGCAAACGACATCCAAGGCGCAGCCCCTCCCCTCCCCAACACCTCTCCTCCTCCGTAAGAGCTTGGCGAAGCCCTACCGGAGTACTGCAACTTCACCACCACCACGCCGTCGTGCTGCTGTTGGAGCCCTCTTCCTCAACCTCTCCCTCCTCCTTGTTGGATCAAGGCGTGGGAGACATCCTCGCTCCGTACATGTGTTGAACGCGGAGGTGCCGTCTGTTCGGCGCTAGGATCTTCGGTGATTTGGATCACGACGAGTACGACTCCATCAACCCCGTTCTCTTGAACGCTTCTGCTCGTGATCTACAAGGGTATGTAGATGCACTCCTCTCTTCCTTGTTGCTAGATGACTCCATAGATAGATCTCGGTATTGCGTAGAAAGTTTTTAAAATTCTGCTACGTTCCCCAACAGTGGCATCATGAGCTCGGTCTATGCGTAGTTACTATGCACGAGTAGAACACAAAGGAGTTGTGGGCGTCGATATTGTCAATTTACTTGGCGTTACTAGTCTTATGTTGATTCGGCGGCATCGTGGGACGAAGCGGCCCGGACCGACCTTTCATGTACGCTTACGTGAGACTGGTTCCACCGATTGACATGCACTAGTTGCATAAGGTGGCTGGCGGGTGTCTGTCTCTCCCACTTTAGTCGATCGGATTCGATGAACAGGGTCCTTATGAAGGGTAAATAGAAATTGGCAATTCACGTTGTGGTTTTGGCGTAGGTAAGAAATGTTCTTGCTAGAATCCTATAGCAGCCACGTAAAAACTTGCAACAACAATTAGAGGATGTCTAACTTGTTTTTGCAGCAAGTGTTTTGTGATGTGATATGGCCAAAGGATGTGATGAATGATATATGTGATGTATGAGATGATCATGTTCTTGTAATAGGAATCACGACTTGCATGTCGATGATTATGACAACCGGCAGGAGCCATAGGAGTTGTCTTTATTTATTTATGACCTGCGTGTCAACAGAAACGTCATGTAATTACTTTACTTTATTGCTAAAGCGTTACCCATAGTAGTAGAAGTAATAGATGACGAGACAACTTCAAGAAGACACGATGATGGAGATCATGGTGTCATGCCAGTGACAACGATGATCATGGAGCCTCGAAGATGGAGATCAAAAGGAGCAAATGATATTGGCCATATCATGTCACTATTTGATTGCATGTGATGTTTATCATGTTTTACATCTTATTTGCTTAGAACGATGGTAGCTTAAATAAGATGATCCCTCGTAATAATTTCAAGAAAGTGTTCCCCCTAACTGTGCACCGTTGCGAAGGTTCGTTGTTTCGTAGCACCACGTGATGATCGGGTGTGATAGATTCTAACGTTCGAATACAACGGGTGTAAGCCAGATTTACACACGCAATACACTTAGATTGACTTGACGAGCCTAGCATTTACAGACATGGCCTCAGAACACGGAAGACTGAAAGGTTGAGCATGAGTCGTATAGGAGATACGATCAACATGAAGATGTTCACCGATGTTGGCTAGTCCGTCTCACGTGATGATCGGACACGGCCTAGTTAACTCAGATCATGTTTCACTTAGATGACTGGAGGGATGTCTATCTGAGTGGGAGTTCATTGAATAATTTGATTAGATGAACTTAATTATCATGAACTTAGTCTAAAATCTTTACAATATGTCTTGTAGATCAAATGGCCCACGTTGTCCTGAACTTCAACGCGTTCCTAGAGAAAACCAAGCTGAAAGACGATGGCAGCAACTATATGGACTGGGTCCGGAACCTGAGGATCATCCTCATAGCTGCCAAGAAAGATTATGTCCTAGAAGCACCGCTAGGCAGAACCAAGACGTTATGAACGCTTGGCAGTCACGTGCTGATGATTACTCCCTCGTTCAGTGTGGCATGCTTTACAGCTTAGAACCGGGGCTCCAAAAGCGTTTTGAGAGACACGGAGCATATGAGATGTTCGAAGAGGTGAAAATGGTTTTTCAAGCTCATGCCCGGGTCGAGAGATATGAAGTCTCCGACAAGTTCTTCAGCTGTAAGATGGAGGAAAATAGTTCTGTCAGTGAGCACATACTCAAAATGTCTGGGTTGCATAACCGCTTGACTCAGCTGGGAGTTAATCTCCCGGATGACGCGGTCATTGACAGAATCCTTCAGTCGCTTCCACCGAGCTACAAGAGCTTTGTGATGAACTTCAATATGCAGGGGATGGAAAAGACCATTCCTGAGGTATATTCAATGCTGAAATCAGCAGAGGTAGAAGTCAAAAAGGAACATCAAGTGTTGATGGTGAATAAAACCACTAAGTTCAAGAAAGGCAAGGGTAAGAATAACTTCAAGAAGGACGGCAAGGGAGTTGCCGCGCCCGGTAAGCAAGCTGCCGGGAAGAAGCAAAAGAATGGACCCAAGCCCAAGACTAAGTGTTTTTATTGCAAGGGAAGTGGTCACTAGAAGCGGAACTGCCCCAAATACTTAGCGGACAAGAAGGCCAGCAACATGAAAGGTATATGTGATATACATGTAATTGATGTGTACCTTACCAGTACTCGTAGTAGCTTCTGGGTATTTGATACCGGTGTAGTTGCTCACATTTGTAACTCAAAGCAAGAGCTGCGGAATAAGCGGAGACTGGCGAAGGACGAGGTGACGATGCGCGTCGGGAATGGTTCCAAGGTCGATGTGATCGCCGTCGGCACGCTGCCTCTACATTTACCTACGGGATTAGTTTTAAACCTCAATAATTGTTATTTAGTGCCAGCTTTGAGCATGAACATTGTATCAGGATCTCGTTTAATTCGAGATGGCTAATCATTTAAATCCGAGAATAATGGTTGTTCTATTTATATGAGAGATATGTTTTATGGTCATGCTCCAATGGTGAATGGTTTATTCTTAATGAATCTCGAGCGTAATGCTACACATATTCATAGTGTGAATACCAAAAGATGTAAGGTTGATAATGATAGTCCCACATACTTGTGGCACTGCCGCCTTGGTCACATAGGTGTCAAACGCATGAAGAAGCTCCATGCAGATGGACTTTTAGAGTATCTTGATTACGAATAATTTGACACGTGCGAACCATGCCTCATGGGTAAAATGACCAAGACTCCGTTCTCAGGAACAATGGAGCGAGCAACCAACTTATTGGAAATCATACATACTGATGTGTGCGGTCCAATGAGTGTTGAGGCTCGCGGTGGCTATCGTTATGTTCTCACCCTCACTGATGACTTGAGTAGATATGGGTATGTCTACTTAATGAAACACAAGTCTGAGACCTTTGAAAAGTTCAAAGAATTTCAGAGTGAGGTTGAGAATCAACGTGACAGGAAAATCAAGTTCTTGCGATCAGATCGTGGGGGAGAATACTTGAGTCACGAATTTGGCACACACTTAAGAAAATGTGGAATAGTTTCACAACTCACGCCGCCTGGAACACCTCAGCGTAATGGTGTGTCCGAACGTCGTAATCGCACTCTATTAGATATGGTGCGATCTATGATGTCTTTTACCGATTTACCGCTGTCATTTTGGGGCCTATGCTTTAGCGACTGCCGCATTCACTTTAAATAGGGCTCCGTCGAAATCTGTTGAGACGACACCGCATGAACTATGGTTTGGGAAGAAACCTAAGCTGTCGTTTCTAAAAGTTTGGGGATGCGATGCTTATGTCAAGAAACTTCAACCTGAAAAGCTCGAACCCAAGTCGGAAAAATGCATCTTCATAGGATACCCTAAAGAAACTGTTGGGTATACCTTCTACCTTAGATCCGAAGGCAAGATCTTTGTTGCCAAGAATGGGTCCTTTCTAGAGAAAGAGTTTCTCTCGAAAGAAATAAGTGGGAGGAAGGTAGAACTTGATGAAGTATTACCTCTTGAACCGGTAAGTGGCGTAGCTCAAGAAAATGTTCCTGAGGTGCCTACACCGACTAGAGAGGAAGTTGATGATGATGATCATGAAACATCAGATCAAGTTGCTACTAAACTTCGTAGGTCCACAAGGACACGTTCCGCACCAGAGTGGTACGGCAACCCTGTCTTGGAAATCATGTTGTTAGACAACGGTGAACCTTCGAGCTATGAAGAAGTGATGGAGGGCCCGGATTCCAACAAATGGCTGGAAGCCATGAAATCTGAGATAGGATCCATGTATGAAAACGAAGTATGGACTTTGACTGACTTTCCCGTTGATCGGCGAGCCATAGAAAATAAATGGATCTTTAAGAAGAAGACAGACGCGGATGGTAATGTGACCATCTATAAAGCTCGGCTTGTCGCTAAGGGTTATCGACAAGTTCAAGGGGTTCACTACGATGAGACTTTCTCACCCGTAGCGAAGCTGAAGTCCGTCCGAATCATGTTAGCAATTGCTGCATTCTATGATTATGAGATATGGCAAATGGACGTCAAAACGGCATTCCTTAATGGTTTCCTTAAGGAAGAATTGTATATGATGCAGCCGGAAGGTTTTATCGATCCTAAGAATGCTGACAAGGTGTGCAAGCTCTAACGCTCGATTTATGGGCTGGTGCAAGCATCTCGGAGTTGAAACATTCGTTTTGATGAGATGATCAAAGCGTTTGGGTTTATGCAGACTTATGGAGAAGCCTGCATTTATAAGAAAGTGAGTGGGAGCTCTGTAGCATTTCTCATATTGTATGTGGATGACATACTGTTGATGGGAAATGATATAGAATTCTTGCAAAGCATAAAGGCCTACTTGAACAAGTGTTTTACAATGAAGGACCTTGGAGAAGCTGCTTATATATTAGGCATCAAGATCTATAGAGATAGATCGAGACGCCTCATTGGTCTTTCACAGAGTACGTACCTTGACAAGATATTGAAGAAGTTCAAAATGGATCAGTCAAAGAAGAGGTTCTTGCCTGTATTGCAAGGTACGAGATTGAGCACGGCTCAATGCCCGACCACGGCAGAAGATAGAGAAAAGATGAGTGTCGTCCCCTATGCCTCGGCCATAGGGTCTATCATGTATGCTATGCTGTGTACCAGACCTGATGTAAACCTTGCCGTAAGTTTGGTAGGAAGGTACCAAAGTAATCCCGACATGGAACACTGGACAACGGTCAAGAATATCCTGAAGTACCTGAAAATGACTAAGGAAATGTTTCTCGTTTATGGAGGTGACGAAGAGCTCGTCGTAAAGGGTTACGTCGATGCTAGCTTCGACACAGATCTGGATGACTCTAAGTCACAAACCGTATACATGTATATTTTGAATGGTGGGGCAGTAAGCTGGTGCAGTTGCAAGCAAAGCATTGTGGCGGGATCTACATGTGAAGCGGAGTACATGGCAGCCTCGGAGGCAGCACAAGAAGCAGTCTGAGTGAAGGAGTTCATTACCGACCTAGGAGTCATACCCAATGCGTCGGGCCCGATGACTCTCTTCTGTGACAACACTGGAGCTATTGCCCTTGCCAAGGAGCCCAGGTTTCACAGGAAGACCAGGCATATCAACCGTCGCTTCAACTCCATTCGTGAAAGTGTTCAAAATGGAGATACAGATATTTGTAAAGTACATACGGACCTGAATGTGGCAGATCCGTTGACTAAACCTCTCCCTAGAGCAAAACATGATCAACACCAGAACTGCATGGGTGTTCGATTCATCACAATGTTACTAGAATATTGACTCTAGTGCAAGTGGGAGACTATTGGAAATATGCCCTAGAGGCAATAATAAAATGGTTATTATTATATTTCTTTGTTCATGATAATTGTCTATTGTTCATGCTATAATTGTGTTATCCGGAAATCGTAATACATGTGTGAATACATAGACCACAACACGTCCCTAGTGAGCCTCTAGTTGACTAGCTCGCTGATCAAAAGATAGTCATGGTTTCCTGACTATAGACATTGGATGTCATTGATAACGGGATCACATCATTAGGAGAATGATGTGATGGACAAGACCCAATCCTAAGCATAGCTCAGAGATCGTGTAGTTTGTTTGCTGTAGCTTTTTGAATGTCAAGTATCATTTCCTTAGACCATGAGATTGTGCAACTCCCGGATACCATAGGAGTGCCTTGGGTGTGCCAAACGTCGCAACGTAACTGCGTGACTATAAAGGTACATTACAGGTATCTCCGAAAGTGTCTTTTGGGTTGGCACAAATCGAGACTGGGATTTGTCACTCCGTATGACGGAGAGGTATCTCTATGCCCACTCGGTAATGCATCATCATAATGAGCTCAATGGGATCAAGTGGTTGATCATGGATCATGCATTACAGTACGAGTAAAGTGACTTGCTGGTAATGAGACTGAACAAGGTATTGGGATACCGACGATCGAGTCTCGGGTAAGTAACATACCGATTGACAAAGGGAATTGTATACGGATTGATTGAATCCTCGACATCGTGGTTCATCCGATGAAATCATCGAGGAGCATGTGGGAGCCAACATGGGTATCCAGATCCCGCTATTGGTTATTGACCGGAGAGTCGTCTCGGTCATGTCTGCATGTCTCCCGAACCCGTAGGGTCTACACACTTAAGGTTCGGTGACGCTAGGGTTGTTAGGAAGACTTGTATGTGATTACCGAATGTTGTTCGGAGTCCCAGATGAGATCCCGGACATCACGAGGAGTTCCGGAATGGTCCGGAGGTGAAGATTTATATGTAGGGAGTTGTCATACGGTCACCGGAAAGGTTCGGGGGTATATCGGTATTGTACCGGGGCCACCGGAGGGGTTCCGGGGGTCCACCGGGAGGGGCCACCTCTCTCAGAGGGCCTAATGGGCTGTAGAGGAAAGGGAACCAGCCCTACATGGGCTGGCCGCATCTCGCTCTTGGGCCCATGCGCCTAGGGTTGGGGGGAAACCCCAAAGGGGGCGCCCCCTTGCTTGGGGGGCAAGCCCCCTCCCCTTGGCCGCCGCCCCCTCTAGATCTCATCTAGAGGGGGCCGGCCCCCTTCCTCCTTCCCCTATAAATAGAGGGGCAAGGGGAGGGCTGCAAACAACATCCAAGGCGCAGCCCCTCCCCTCCCCAACACCTCTCCTCCTCCGTAAGAGCTTGGCGAAGCCCTGCCGGAGTACTGCAGCTTCACCACCACCACGCCGTCGTGCTACTGTTGGAACCCTCTTCCTCAACCTCTCCCTCCTCCTTGCTGGATCAAGGCGCGGGAGACGTCCTCGCTCCGTACGTGTGTTGAACGCGGAGGTGCCATCCGTTCGGCGCTAGGATCTTCGGTGATTTGGATCACGATGAGTACGACTCCATCAACCCCGTTCTCTTGAACGCTTCCGCTCGTGATCTACAAGGGTATGTAGATGCACTCCTCTCTCCCTCGTTGCTAGATGAATCCATAGATAGATCTTGGTGTTGCGTAGAATTTTTTTAAAATTCTGCTACGTTCCCCAACAGGATGGTAATCCCAGGTGTCCCAAATAGTGGGCGGGAGCGATTTCGGCCGCGCGCATGTGTGCTTAGGCGGCCATTGTGTATGAATGTTTTTCGGATGCGGTTGCATGACGTCTAGATGAAGCTACAAACCTACCCCGGTTTGGACCTTTGGACGTCGGGCCGGTAGGTTTCACGGGTCGGAGTTATTAGAAAAGTAATTTCCTTGTACTACCAAACATTGGTCTCACGCGGTTTCGGGCGAGTTGAGGCTCTTTTGGCGCTTCGTTCGAAATTTTGAAACACAAGCATTCATGTTTAGAGTACTCTTGAACTATGAGGATTGACCTAAATATACAACGTTATAGTTGACCTTGTATGTTTGAAAACCTCATTAAATTATCCGCTTCTTTTTGAAATTTTGACACTTGAAAATCCTATAACTACGATTATTTTGGAATGGAGGAGCTAAATTTGAATCTATTTTGTACACGACTACATATGCTATTATGTACAAAATTAGAGCAAAGATTGGTGCCCCCATAATTTAGGTATGGTTTACAAATGCCATGATATGAAATTCAAATAATTGAGTGGACTTCATGTTGAATTTGATTTTTTAAACCACCTTAAGTTGAATTCAAATGTATGCTAGTTCATAGGTAGTAGTTATTTATAATGTCCATTGTGTAACTTTCATATGTATAATGTGCTTTACACACACAACATGAACTATACTCACGTTTATATTTGATTGCTAAAGCGATGCATTGTCTGGAGTTCAAAATACTAACTATGTGGATCAATTGTGTCGAATAATAACATAGACATGCTCAAGTTTGATAGAATCTAGATGTCTGATGGATCAATGACCGCTCCTTACGCGAATTGCAAATATCATGATCCCATCCTAATATTTGGATACAATTTATGTCTTTAATCAATGTGTAGAGCAGTCTTTTATGTGTAATTTCACTCTCCATCGGTGGTCTCTCACACATGCTCACACACTCTCTCCCGAGGTGTCTTTCTCGCACACATGCTCTAGATATAACCCTCCCTCCCTCTCGTAACCATTTACAACTATTTTCACTAACCTTTATCACAAGCACTCTTCCTCTCGCAAACTTACACACGCACAATCCTCATCGACCCTTTCTATATACACGGACCTGCCTACGTGTCTCATGTACGCACATTATCTTTATGCCTGTCTCTCACGCATTGTCTCACACCTCTCTTCCTAATCGACGAGTATGATTCTAGCAGAGCATTCTGTAGGATGCCCCTTAAAGTTAGGTTGGATGAATAGTAATATCAGAGATAAAGGGGTTACCTTAGTCCCAGAACCTAGGGTTACAAATCCTAGCCGGCTTTGTCAGTGGACACAGAGTCCTTCACAATTCTGCTATCTTTGTCTTGTATGACTAGTCATCCATGGGTCTTCCTAAATGCGTCATGGGCCGACCAATGTGGCGCAGGATGGAACAGAACGAAGGGCTTCACCTCGACCCACCGGACCTCACACGGTGACACACCCTCTGCCCCCACGTCTCATTATCTTCTCACACCCACACATACCAACACGAACACCACACGTAGAGAAAATTCCTCCTGGTGCCTCTATTCCCTCCCCCTTGCATACACACACTCAAGGGAATGGAATCTCTTGTCGTGATGTCATATTCGTCCCTCTCTCTCTCTAGACCACTCTCATTTCTCGTGCTATCTCTCCCACGCCCCCCGTCGGCCCCTCTATCCATGCCTCTCTCGAATACGTAATACACACACATACCTCTCTAGGCCCTGCCAAATGCATCAAATACACACTCACACATGTTACATCACGTACCCCATTGATCTAAAAAGCCCTCTCTTCACGTTTATTTCGCATACAACATTTCTTTTGAATAAAGTGTGGCCAAAAAATTATTTTAGAGTTTCTACATATATACAACATTACAAAGTTATATGGAGGAGTACGAACGCTAATTTGCATTGCATGGTGCCCACAATGATATTTATTCCGCACTGTGAATTTGTATATTTTTATACTATATACAAAGTTAGTCATAATAAAGAGAAACGAAGAGCATCTCTCTTTCCATCGCATACCCCCCTATACGCCCCTTTCACGTATGCACACAAAACTATCTCCAGGTCCTCTAAAAGTAAGCCCCCAGAAAATTCACGCATGTTTCATCTTTCTCCCACGATATATGCAATGACAATCATTGTATTTGAAGCGAAAGCACAATACGTACATTGGATTTCAGAATCCACTCATTACGGTCACCATTTACGTTTAGTGGTTATTATGCAGTCACGGGCTCACCGTACAACTCTGTATTTGCTCATGACATGACTAGTTGACCAGTTAAACGCTCCACGTGGCACCTCTAGTGTTGCATCACATTATCTCACTACCATCGTGTCCACCTGTCGACTTGTATCTACTCTACATCTACACTCTTATAAAATACATAAAATACACTCTTATAGAAAACAGAGTTGGTGATGATGGTGTGCCTGCCATCCTGCAATATAGGCCGTCCAATTTATATCTGACGGATAGGAAAGAAACTATGGCAATTTTGTAAAAAGGTACCCACACACCTCTCCACATTTGCAAATAAGGCCTTCCCTCGTTCATCCTTTTCTCTCACAAGATAAACAAGTCATACAAATGCATCTTGATGTTACATGCAACGCACGGGCATCTTGCTAGTAAGAATGAAAACAAACGACAAAAAAATATTTGGACGGTGGTTCGAAGTCATGACCGCGGGCACAGCGGACAAGGTGGCCTTGTATTGGTATGCGGAGCCGTCTGTTTTAACACACATGAGCTGGTGTGGTGATTATACACACACGCACGCATGCACACGAACTGCATCCACGCAACACTCACACAAACACATGCACCCACGCACGCACGCAGGCAACACTCACACGTACACACGCAGCCACACACGCACACAACACTCACACGCACGCACCCAACACTCACACGCACACACGCACGCACGCATGCACACACCAGTACACCACACGACCAACACACACTCTCACGCTCAAGTGCTCAACCTACACGTGCATGCGCACACATCAGGCCCTGACACACACATACACAACCAGGTGATTCCCGCGCACGGGTTGGAGCCTTGTCGCGCCTGCGTAAATTTGTGTTTATCTGACCTTTTGCCTATGCGAACTGACAGGTGGGACCCACAACGAACATGGTCAATTTAACTAGTCAACACGGTGCCACGCAGACTATTTGGCCGGTCAACAGAGTGCAATCCGATGCTGAGCTGTGAGCAAGTGACCGTATAATCACCGCAAAACGTATATAGTGACCGTAATCAGCTTATTCTGAAGTTCGGTGACCGTATTACACTTTTCTCTCTGTAGGCCCTCCAAAACTACATCTCTACACGTTCTCGCATGTTACATCTAACAACTATGCAATACAACACTACTACTACACTCTAACACAATAAATCATATGTGTTTTTAGTTTTACTAGATATCATATTGTTACTTATAATTATTCAGTTTGCACACATTAAAATTGCCTTTGAAATGTATGGCCAGTATCATCTACCGCGTGGGAAAAATCCCGCCCTTTCCTGTTTAATCGGGTTTGTATCGATGGATCGTGCGAAACAACAAAACTATAGTACTATACAGTACAAGTGACAGTTCAGTTGGCCATCGTGTCGTCTACTCCTCCGTCGTAAGAGTGGAGCGCTCGCTTTCATAAATCTTCTAGTCCCTTTCACCGACATGTGGGACATCAAGCTACCGGGTCCATGTGCCATACCGGAATACAGTGCAGAGCAGCCGGGGTGAAGCACCCCAGTCATGGCGCCGGTGTAGTAATGAGCAATGAGGCGTCAAATCACAAAGCTGCACCTTTCCCGCAGTTAAGTTGGAGGGACGAAGCAACCATCATTTCACTCGTTGCTGAATCCACTTCTCCCTCATCTTCTTCAACTTAACCACGTGTTGCTTCTGCCGTTGTTCTGCGTCATCTGGGACGCGGATCAGCTTGGTAAAGCACTGACACGTGGGACCGCATGTTAGCAAACCGCCAGGACAATGTCCTCCGAAAATAAGAAGCCTAATCCTAGACTTACAAAGGACTACGTAGCTGCTACGTATACTTTCCATCTAATCTATATATGCCCCCCTGATTTTCAGGTGGGGTGGGCCTAATCCTCTCCTTTAATCCAATCAAATAGTCCCACATCACATCAGTTTGTAACTTTACTTAAACCATTACGTGGATGTAGCATTGCTCAAATAAGAAACCTCCCCCGCCATCCGCGCGGCAAAATCACCTCCTTTTTACTAATCTCGATTCTATAATTTTTTAGATCAATATAATTGAGATTTGTATAGATAGCACACAGGAGCAAAACCAAGTGGTACGGTTAAGGGCATCCACAATGTGTACCCAAATGTGAAAATAGCTTTTGGCATCGTGGGAACCATTGTGGACGGTGTTGCCAAAGCCAAAAAGATGGAACCGAAGCTCCCTGATTGATTGATTGAAGGAATAGAAAAATGCAACGTCTCTCCTCTTTCTCACATGCTAGGACGCATGTAGTACAGTATAGAGCACAAAGTCTACTCCCCTGTCCCTTCTATCACAAATCACAAAGCAGTGAGGCGTCAAATCACAAAAGCACGGACGAAGCAACCATCATTTCACTCTTCGGTGACTCCGCTTCTCCATCGTCTTCTTTGAGAAGCCATCTCACCGCATTAGTTACTCCTAGTAGTACTAGTAAAGGACTTCCTGGATGCAAATAAGGCGGTTATCTCAGCTTGCAGGCGGCACTTGTGAATGACTTACCGTGGTCTCCCTCAATGGTGTTCTTTGTCGAACGCACTTCGCCAAACCACCAAAAAAAATATCGTCGACGTCACCGCAATGGGGAAGTAAGTCAAATATAGTTACTACCTCCATTTTTTTTGTACACAAGGCCAGTATATCAAAATTACAATTTGCAAAGGGCCACTAACACTAATTGAGGCAAAATTGATGAGGTTAGCAACCAAGGACATTAATATCCCCTACATGCATGCAGAAGTGAGAAGGTTGGTTTGCATGGCGCTGCATTAATCAAGCGATGAGGAGTGAGATGGTTAGCTCTTTGGTATTTAGAGAAAAATACGCATTAATTGACACATAAAACTAGGATTTGTAAAAATTAAATCCCGCGAAGGAAAACCCAGCCTTTCTTTTTTAACACTAGTACTCCTAGTACGTACGTAATTATCCTGTTTGGGTCTAGGCCTTGCATTGCCAAACTTCGCCACACATTTTTTCCAAGCTTGCCTAAAGTTTTCAAAATGAGAAGGAGGTCCACTTGCGCACGGCTATCGCGGTTGCACCGCACCCTCACACGGTCGCTCCTGCACACCGCGGTCGCACCGCACCCTCACACAGTCGCTCCTGCACGCCGCAAACCCAACCAACGGAACACACCCTCACTGACACGTCCTGTCGCATGTGAACACACCAAACTCAGTCATCCTACCATTGACACATAATTTTCGTTTCATAGAGTATGTTTATCCAACCGCATGTTGGGGAGTATCCGTACGGCCCGTGCGGTGGTCTGTTGGGGAAGAACAAGAGGTGAGGAAAAAAGAAAGAAGGGTTAGGAGACGTAGGATATTCATCCAACCGTCTGAAATGGTAGACTGACCCAAGTCAGGCGACTTGCATAACAAATATATGTTTTTACACAGTAAAAGATCCATAAAAACAACAACATAAAGAAAAACTAGCACTGCTCGCGGAAAGAGACGACCTCATCGTCTTTGGCTGCCGGCGCGAACCAGCCGTCGCTGCCGACGTGTGTCTCCGCACCGTGGTTGTCTTTGGCCTCCAGCTACTCGTTCAAGTGGAGTGTGCGGGCGCTCTGCACGGACGAGAGCACATCCGGTTCAAGTCAAGGACATCTGGTTCCGCCTGCAGGAGGGCCTCGATGGCAGCGGCATCCGCGCGCTCCGCGTCGAGTCGAGCCTCCGCCGCCTAGTTCAAGTCCAGGACGTCCGCTTCCGCCTGCAGGAGGGCGTCGATGAGAGCAGCATCCGCGCGCTCTGCGTCAAGTCGAGCCTCTACCACCCGGTTCAAGTCCAGGACGTACGGTTCCGCCTGTAGGAGGGCCTCGATGGCAGCGGCATCCGCGCGCTCCACCTCAAGTTGAGCCTCCGCCGCTCGGTTCACATCCACGACATCCGGTTCCGCCTGCAGGAGAGCCTCGATGGTAGCGACATGCGCGCGCTCCGCGTCGAGTTGAGCCTCTGCCTCCCGGTCCTCCTTTAGTATCGCAATGTTGAACCGATGGTCCGCCTGCACCATGGGGGACTCAGACACCGGCACGAACTCGACGTCCATCGTCTCATACCCATCATGGCCTTCTGCGCCGCGACCTCCGCCATGAACATTGGATCGGCTTCCTCCTCCTTGTAGCTTGGCTCTAGAGAACTCGAGGATTGGCCCGCCGCCAAGCGAGCTTGGGAACGGAGGTCTGTGGCGCCGACTGCCGCCGCGATTTTTGCGTGGCGCTCCGGCGTTAGCATCTTGTAGTAAGTGATCTTGCGGCGCACCATGGATTTCCGGTGAACTAGGGGATGCTTGATGCGGGCTAGGGGATCGAAAGGTGGGGGAATGGGCTGGAGATTTGGTGTGGTTGTAGGGCAGTGGCTGGCGTAGGCCGAGCAGCGAAGGTTCTGGTGTGAATAGTGGTTCTGGTGACGACCGGTCAATCGGTTTTGACTATACATCGCTCTTGTGGCGTTCGGGTTGCAGCCCGGCACGCTGGACGCTCCACGTCGCTCACTGAATGGAACGCGCTTCATGTTGCGTTTTCGCTCGCTTGTGGGACCGCAGTTGAGAGCAAACCGACGTCCCTCCCCCTCCTCCGCCCGCGTCATTTATTATACCACCACTCCCTCTGTTTTATGCGGAGTAAATAAAAACATAGGGAGTATACTATGGATGAGGATCCCCTGACGTGGCCGAACCCATTGAGTAACTGACATGCGGGGCCTAGCAAGCATGGGGTCCGCCAGTAAGTGACCGAAAGGGAGGGTAAGGCAGGGATACCTACGTCAGAGGATCCAATTCCACTATACTACTTTGACCAAATGTTAGAGTAATAATATGTGGCATGCAACTTACACAAATGTTAGAGTAATAATATATGACATGCAACTTACACAAAGCATACAGGGTGTAATGCGTTTTTCGAGGCTAACTTTGGCCAAATGTTAGAGTAATAATATATGACATGCAACTTACACAAAGCATACGGTCAAATTCGTATGTGAAAGGAGTTTCCAATGATATAATTTTCACATTATACATCTCATGTACTATTAATCTTGTCAATAGTCAAAGTGGAAACCATCTCGAGTAGAAATCTAGGAGTACATACGAATCTAACAATATTGATTGGGCGTTTGTTGAATGTTCATACCTTTTTAATCAAAGTAGATATACTTTGACTACACATAAAACTTATATGTAAACTAGAAAGGATAGGAGGGAGTATATTGTATGTTCAAAAACGAAACGAACATTGAATACCCTTTCTATATGATTTGCGGATGCTATGATCACCGGTTCAAAATTTTGAATCCGCCTTAGGTATCACGTGCCCCCACTCGTTCCCTCTCGGTTTCATCTCGGGGTCCGGAGATCTATTGAAAGAGGACTAGGGTGGGTACATGCGAATGATACTCGGCGGAATGTTCAAATGAGGCATGCGGGAGGATGGACTCGACTGGAGGGCGACATGATCGATGGATAAGAGCGTTGGAGAGGAATGTGAAATAAGCAAACGCCACATGATTATACTTGAACGGCTCAAATAAACAATAAGTTGTCTCGCTTGGCCTACATAGTGAAAGGCCTAATGCGCAACACGGAGCACTGACGCTCAAATATGGCCGGGAAAACAGGGAAATAGACATGTGGGGCACACCCGTCGGGACGACGTAGCGCAGACTAGTCCAATGGAGGAGCTGGCCCACGACCTCCTCGCCACTGACAACCATTCATGTGGGTCGTTGGGGCCAACAATGGGGCGCAGCTCCAGCACCGCCTCTTGACACGGTGACCGCGGTGAGCGACACGCTCATATTGTTGCTAGACACGGTCGGTTTCAGTTTGCCAAGGGTGGCGTTAGTGCTGTGGCACGACCAATGGTATGTTTGGTTTGTGCCCAAGGTTGCCCCATCGAAGCATTGGGTTGCCAAAATTTTGGTTGAGGTATTGGTTGCCCATGATTTGGCCGTCATTGGCAAGAAAAATGAACTTGAGTTGGCTAGAGTTCATTGGCATGCCAAAGAAATGGCAACCATCCAAACAAAGACCAATCTTTGTGTCATGACCAAAATTTTGGTTGAGGTATTGGTTGCCCATGATTTGGCCGACATTGGCAAGAAAAATGAACTAGAGTTGGCTTGAGTTCATTGGCATGCCAAAAAATGGCAACCATCCAAACAAAGACCAATCTTTGGTCATGACCAAAATTTTGGCAAGGTGCACTTTGGCCACAATCCAAACACACCCCAACACCCGGCTCGTCGAGGATGCATGGGGCGCCGTGACGCGTCCGCGGAGTGGTGTAGCCCGGACAACTGCATCCTCTAGACCTGAGACCATGCCGGGTCGTTTTTCTTTTTCAATGACATGCAAGGATCGCATGTGAGCAAAGGGCATCTCCAACGTTGCCACGACCGCAGATTACTACCCTGGCACACCAAAATCCTCGTCCCTCGCGCCGTCGCACGGTGCGTTCACAGCTGGCGCCAGCTGCCCGCATTCATGCCGTCCGTTCGTATGTCGTCATTAAGAGGCTCGGTGCCCACGGAATCAACTCCGGCGACTTAATGACGCACCCGGATGCTTGGCCTCACCGGAATGCGCTACTTAAAGCGGCAACGCCCAGCTAACCTCCACACCATAGCGCATCATCCTCCTACCTGGAACCACATCCGCCTTGACCGCAAGTGCGAACGCTCTGCGGGAGAGCTTGTGTTCGGGGATGGAGCTCGAGGTCGCCGCCCTCGCTCAAGTCGCCGCACAAGCGGTGGCCACGCTGGCGGCCGACGACGGGAGCACCGTCAGCCACGCGTCCTACTTGCCGCCGTCCAACGTCCGGCACCGCCGAGGTCGGGGACTCCTCCGGGGATGAGTAGGGCATGGGAGGCGGCAAGGCATGGTGTGCCAACTAGCCGGTCCGTCTCCCGTGTTCTACTTTTCCTCGCCGGAGACCGCACCTTCACTTCACGGGTCTTGAACCCCGCCCCCGTACATGGAGATCACAGATGGAGGGCATCGGTCGCCGCCGTAGAATAGGTTTATGGTCGGGTTTCTTTTATTTTTTTTGTCCTATAAAAGTTCGAAATGTAATGAAAATATGCCGTGTTTGCATTAATCTCGGCCGGTGTATATGAACTTTCACAATAATATACATATTGTAGGAGTACTAGCAAGATGCCCGTGCGTTGCACGGAAGATCAAGATCTTGTGGGAGAAAAGGATGAAGGAGGGAAAGCCTTATCTGCAAATGTGGAGAGGAGTGCGGGTAAATTGTCATAGTTTCCTCCCTATCCGTTAGATATAGATCAGACGACCTATATTGCAGGATCGGACACATCTTTCTACATCTACGGGAACCTACGAAAGGGTTAACATAAATTGCCTCTCTCTCTCCTCCCCTGATTTTCATGGTGGTGGGCCCCTCCCTCCCCCCAATCTACAATCAACAGATCACACATTTCACATTACGTTAATTATGTAACTGGGATTACGTAGGTGTAGCATTACTCGTCCTAAAAAACCCAACTAAGCCAACCTCCCAGCATATCGCGCGAGAAAAGACCCGGCCGTGCCGTTTTAGTCGGGATTACCGGATTACTAGTAGTAGTACCGATGGATCGCGCGAAGCAACAGATTTTTTTGAGCGGGCGAAGCACCTAGTTTAAAAGGAAAAAATGCGGTACACTCACATCACTCCTGTCGCGGTTGCATTGCACCCCACACACGTTCGGTCCTGCACACGGCTCATGCAAACGGAACGCGCTTCGGCTTGCCTCTTCATTGACACGTGGGACTGCACTTGGAGAAACCGACCATGCGCCAAACTCCCCCCGCCCACCGCGCGAAAATCCTCCCCCCCCACCCAAAAATTCCCCCCAAATCCGATTCAACCGCCCTTCAGCCAACTAGCCAATAATATTCCCCAAACCCCCCTCCCCCCTGTCCCCCTCCACTCCATTCGCTCCGCCTAAGCCGCCCTCCCCACC